>NC_089783.1:17051781-17074281 GCF_040412425.1 Macrobrachium rosenbergii | reverse complement strand
CAGTCGAAAGGCCTCGCAGCACTCCGGTGTTTCCCTTTCCTTTGTGGATTTTATCTTTATTTATATTTACATATATATATATATATATATATATATATATATATATATATATATATATATACACACTGTATATATATATATATATATATATATATATATATATATATATATATATATATATATATATGTACATATATATGTGTGTGTGTGTGTGTGTGTGTGCGCGCGTCTGTTGTAAATATTATAATCATGAATTCCTATCATAAAATATCCCCTTTTTGAAATGTTCACACTTTCCACAACAACAATGTATATAAGAATGATGTGAGCTCGTTTTTCTCTTCCTTCTCCCTCCGTTTCTAATTCCTTCTCTCATTTCTCTTATTTTTCCTCTTCCTCTTCCTCCTCCTCCTCCTCCTCCTCTTGCAAAGATGAACTGGACTTCCCTCAGCCAGTAATGGCTGTCGACGCCTTTCCATTTCTGACAAAGCATATTTGGCTTTCGGTCCAGCTGGGGGAATTATTCCTCCTGCGGCCATCCCTGGAATGTTTCTCGGTCGTTACCTTTTCTAGTGGTGCTTCTTTATTAAGCCAAGGGTTTTACTCTCTCTCTTTGTCTCTCCCACGTTCCATTTTTTTAATTTTCTCATCTTCTTACATTAATATTATTCTCGGTTAAGTTTTTTGTGCATTTCATTCTCCATTACGTCGTCCAGTAACTGAATCTATTTCTCTTTTTTTTTTTTACCTATCGTTTTTTCTGTTCACAGCCTTTTTTTTTTTTTTTTATAGCGGTGTGCCTCTATTAAGCTTACTGCATCATATATCATTTCTTCACGCATTTCGCCGTATCCAAAATCTTTTGTCGTTATTTTCTACTGTTTCCTCTGTTGATTAGTCTTTTTCCTTTTATCCTTCTCGTTTGCCATCTCTTTCCCTAATTTATTTTACTAGTGTTATTATGTTTGATAATTTTCCTCTTTCATTTACCTAATTTGTTAACAATTTATCTTTCGCACTTATTTATTATGAGGCGTTTTCCTTGTTTGTTCCTCTTTTTTTGTTCAATGTTTATTTTTCCTGTTTTAGCACTAGAAAACTATTCTATTCTTAACGTATTGATATTTTCTTATTTTATTATGCTGTGTTTTATCACTTTCATTCACCCTTTTATTGTTCTCTTATTTATCATTATGGTTATTTTTAAGATTCCATAGTTCGTTGTTTTTAATTTCTCATCACGTGTATTTTTCTAGGACGGTCTTCTACTTTTGGAGACTGTATCTCCATGTGTCAGCTCAATTCCTGTACATTTTTATAGTTTGCCGAACTTATCAACTTTTATTTTTTTATTCTCTAGAATGCTCTCTGACGCTACACTCGAAAGATTGCTCCTTTTGTCAACACCATCTCTCATTTTTTATTCTTCGCTTATAGGTTTACTTTTTCTTTTCTTTTTTTCCCTTACTATGGGGGAAAAAGTTTGGATGAAATGCCGCCCGGGACCAGAAAGGATGAAATTTTGGCACACAAAAGTTTCTTAAAGGAACAAACACAATACCACATTTTTATGGTGTTCGAGTCCCCCTGAGAAAAAAAAAAACATGTGGTTTGTTATCAGCCAGAATTCTTTGTATAACTTTCCAATAACATCGTATAGAAAAAATCGACGAAAAACTGAGTCGATGAAAGTTTATATTTTCTGTTTTCACTTTTTTTCCCAAGGAGATAAAAAAGATCGCAAAAGTTAGATTTGGCTTTTGCTAGCCAAGGGTTAATGCCTTGCCATTGTTATTATTGTTGTTGCTTTTCTTGATACCATGCAGAAGCTTAACCTTGACACGTGAGCTAAAGCTATGACCGAGGTTATTGGTTTTATTCCTTTCATTTTCTCGTTCATGAGATAAAAAGCGAATGTGGCAATTACCACTGATATTTTTCCTTGAACCTTCAGCTCTAGCGGACCAACCAACTACAGGTGAAAAAACTCCTATTATTATTATTATTATTATTATTATTATTATTATTATTATTATTATTATTATTATTATTATTATTATTATTACTGTGTTATTGAGATACAGAAATAGCTGGTGTTCCTTCGCCCCATTTTCACGTACTAATCAAAATACTTCTTCGAACAGACAACGCCATTTGTGAAATCTTAACGATCCAACAATTACTATACAAGTTACTGGTCAGTGCTATCAGTTAGAGAACGAAGATACATAAAAACCTGATTCGATCGCTCAAATCAGAGAAATTAAATCTATGTAACGTCTCATAGCGAATAATCACTGAATTCCTAATTCTATGTTACGGCTCATAGCGGATTATCACTGAATTCCTAATTCCATGCAACGCCTCATAGCGAATTATCACTGAATTCGTAATTCTATGCTACGCCTCATAGCGGATTATCACTGAATTCCTAATTCTATGCAAAGCCTCATAGCGAATTATCACTGAATTCTTAGTTCTGTGCAACGCCCCATAGCCGATTATCACTGACTTCCTAAATCTACGCAACGCCTCATAGCGGATTATCACTGAATTCCTAAATCTACGCAACGCCCCATAGCGGATTATCACTGAATTCCTAAAACTATGCAATGCCTCGTACTGAATTATCACTGAATTCCTAAATCTATGCAACTCCTCATAGCGGATTATCACTGAATTCCTAAATCTATGCAATGCTTCATAGCAGATTATCACTGAATTCCTAAATCTATGCTACGCCTCGTAGCGGATTGTCACTGAATTGCTAAATCCAAGCAACGCCTCATAGCGAAATATCACTGAATTCTTATTGGTTAGACCATTTCGATAACAATGCTCGACATTGTTAAGCCATTTTCAGTCACATCACTTAAACAAACCAGGAAATAAATATGGAACGCCCCAAAATTAGAATAAAACAAGTAGCAGTTTGCGCTCAGAATCCCTGGCGAGAAATATGCGCTTGAATACTGGAAGTGAAAACTGCTTGTTGGACATCGTGCCATTATGACTACAGTATTCAACGTCATGAGAGAGCGAGAATCCATTATGAGACCATTTCTCTCGTTAGTCACTTTTCTATTTCGGCTTTAGGACCTCTAATCTCATTTCCGTCGCTGCCGCTCCGTTAATAATTTTACGTCTGTTGTTGAAACCTATTACATCTGGTTGTACGAGTAGTCCCGCATTTTATTTTTTTCAGGGTAGGTGTTTTTGTTTTACTCAGTTTGGGTACCTGTCCGTCTTCTCGCCTGACCAGCTGTGCATTTTTCTTTTATTTTGAAACTAAAACTTTAGAAAAACTGTTAGCTTTTATTAACTTTTAATCTTTGATTGTGCGTCTGTGTATGCAATACGTGTTCATCTTTATTTTTCTTTTGAAGCAAAGTATTGATCATTATTTCTCTGGTAGCTAGTGCATAATATCCCTGGCGTATTTGGCGGTTCAGATTAACGATCATAATTCCATACAGCTAATTGCGTGAATCCAGGTCATACAATATATATATATATATATATATATATATATATATATATATATATATATATATATATATATATATATATATATATATATATATATATATACATACATACATATACTTATCCATGCATCAGTGAGTCACGAATACATATGCGCCATGGTACAGATAATCCTTCAGTGTTCCCGTCCATCTTCCCTTTACATCCTGCGATGACACAACCGGCAATTGCAAAGATGCACCGGGCTGTGTTTACAAAGCCACATCAGCGTCTCTTATTACTTTTCTACGAAGAGCACTCGCCGTGACGAATTGAAAATGAGCCTTCCTTCCCCGGTCGTCCTCCTCTCATTGCAAGGCCCCTGTTATCAAAAGCAAATAGGGTCCACACTTCTTTGCATACACGCCGTTGCCGAAGACAAATGAGCCTATATTGACGTCGTTATCGAAAGCAAATGAGGTTCTGATTTTACTGTTTTCGAAAGCAAATGAGGTTCTGTTTTTACTGTTATCGAAAGCAAATAAGCCTCCGTTGCCTCCTTTGCCAGATGATGAAGAGGTTCAATTCATACTGTTGAGAAAAAAAAGTTAGCTTTTGTTAATTCCGGTATCAAAATACAAATTATGAGCAATTCCTTCCGTTGCCGGAAAAATGAGAGTACCGATTTTTTACCAAATGGGAGATGAACTTCCACCCACATTGTTAACGAAATCACATGACTCTCTTCTGCCACTATGATGAAAATTATGTGAGTATCTATATATAATCTCAACAAATAAGTCTATCGATTCTACCACAAAAGCTTATACTAATGATAATAAATAATAACAGCAATAATCATAAAAAGCTACGGTTTCATTATTATTGTTACTATAGCAAATATTAATATGTGCACGTTAGTACCAGATACTAATGAAGGTCCAAGTCACGATGTTTCCAAAACACTATGAAATTTCTTACTCCCTGTTACCAGAACCAAATAAGCAATCACATACTAACCTCCTTCGAAATGAGGTTCTGTACCTTGCCATCCACTCCGCCAAATATAGATGAGCATCCAACGTGACTCTCCATTATTAGAATGAAAATTACTAATAGAACCAAATGGACCGCCATTCCATTTCCGACGCCATAACCAAACAAGCCTCAGTCGCTCTCGTTCTATTTGACTTACACACTCTACCTTGCAGCTTTTTCGTGCCATGCTGACTTACCAAAACCGTATGAGCTCACAACCTCAGATATCCTCCTCCTCATGTTGCTACAAAAAAAAAAAAAAAAAAAAACTTTTACTAGTGCCAAAAGGGTAAACTTCAACAAGCAAGGTTATCTTAAATGGCAGATGATTTACTATATACTCAATGTGGCGCTGAGTCATTGCTGTTTTCTGAATGCAGAAATGTAACGGAGGTTAAATAAAACTGCTTGATAATCATAGAACCTTGATGTTTCAGTGGTATCGTGAAGGACCCTTCTGAATTTCATTACTCACAAGATAACCATTGTATTTTTGGACTATATACGTTTTTGCCAGTAAGTCAAAACCTTTTTTTTTTATGTGCAAAATTTCTCCAGTCAAATAGAAGATAAAGGCATGAAGGCCTTCAAAGGAGAAAGGGGATATAGAATATTCCAGCTGGCTACAAAAGGTAAGTTTTTAATGATAATGCAAAAGTACATAACGAAGTCTAAAATTAGAAAATCATTGCCACTAAGTGTTCTAAAGCAAAAACACACCTATGATTTTTCCCGAATTCGTATCAAAATACCGTTCATCTACGCTCTTGAAAAATATTCATTGAAATCAGAGAACACATGAATTCCTGTAATGTATTTATCAGTATTATTATTCAAATCAAGCACCTGTTCATATCGGAAAAATTAGAACCTTTAACAATTCAATGAGAATGTAACGCTGAATTAAACGCATACCGGAAAAAAAAGAAAAAAACAAACAAACGAAAGAAATATAATGAAATATATCGATCAGTCGACCAAATGAAAGCAAAGAAGCGTCGCAAATAAACACCGTTCCCCACGGTAAACAGAGAGCACATTGATCCCCCCAAAAGCCTTGAAGTGAAGGAGCGGCACAAACACAAAGAACAAGCGGAGATGATCCCACAGGAGAGACAGATAGCCCCGCGGTGCCACGTTTCGTTACCTGGTGTTTACCTAAGTGACATAAAGGGGCTCGAGAGCGAAGGACATCATATGCCTCGGGGGAATAACAAGTGTTTGTTTAGCATCTCGCTAAAGACTTAACGGCCTCATCCTACAACCTCCACGGGAGGAGGAGGAAAAGCAGGAGGAGGAGGTGGGGAGGGGAGGGTGAGTGAGTTCGTCCCTTAGTTCGTCGGGTTCCGCGTCGGCCTCAGCGTCTTGGACAACGAATTTTTGAGGTGATGCTTCTGAGTCTGATGTGAATGACATCTGCAAGTGTCGTTCGTAGGAGGCAGGGAGTTTTATAGCGGGCAGAATAAAAAAGAAAGGAAAGAGACGGATAAAATGAGGTAGAGGAGAAGGAAAGAGCTGTGTTCTCGACGAGAAATAATCCGGACACTGAATTTCCCATGTGGTCCCCGACTTTGATGGGAATGACATCTGTACCGACACTTGTCGGTGATGGGAGATGTATTGTTTTACTAAGAAGAAAAAAAAAGTAGAATAAAAACGGTGAGACAAAATGACACAGGAGATCAGTACAACATATTTTTTTATTGGGCTCTTCATGAACTCCATATTGTGAAACCCCGCGGTTTTTCCATCATTTTCGATTTTCGGTGTATTACAAACTTGGGAAAATATTTCATATAATATATTGCACAAAACTCAATGCTTCGGAGAAATATTTTTTTGAACAAGTTTGCAAAGCGATTAAACCGAGTTAAACACACACACACACACACACACACACACCATACACATACACGTGTATAGGCTATATATATATATATATATATATATATATATATATATATATATATATATATATATATATATATATATATATATATATATATATATTATATTTATATACAGTATATATATATATATATATATATATATATATATATATATATATTAAGATATCACAAAAGTAAGCACATGATTTTGTTTGTTAGCTGAAGCCACTGGGAAAGTTCAAAACAAACGACAGAGTGCCAAGTACTTTCGTGTATTCGTGCCACGAAGATGTGTCGAAAATACACGAAAGCACTTGGCACTGTCGTTTCATTTTGAACTTTCCCAGTGGTTTCAATAATATATATATATATATATATATATATATATATATATATATATATATATATATATATATATATATATATGTATATATATATATATGTATATATATATTTATATATATATATATATATATATATATATATATATATATATATATATATATATATATATATATATATATATATATATATATATATATATATATATATATATATATATATATATACTGTATATATATATATATATATATATATATATATATATATATATATATATATATATATATATATATATATATATATATATATATATATATATATATATATATATATATATATATATATATATATATATATACTGTATATATATATATATATATATATATATATATATATATATATATATATATATATATATATATATATATATATACATATATATCGTCACGCTAAAGATGAAGCATCCGTAGAGTATATAAAAAAAATATGTGAGATATCTTTTCTTTCTTCTTTTCCCTGCAGATGATATTTTTCCTAGACTCTGCTCTTAAGGAATGAATTTAATAGCTATTGCTATTTTATCTTTCTCTAAGGCCTCGTTGGACTGGTTGGTACCGTTCTCGGCTAGCACTTCGAATCTCCTGCCGGCCAACGAAGAATTAGAGGAATTTATTCCTGGTGATAGAAATTCATTTCTCGGTATAATGTGGTTCGGATTCCACAATCAGCTGTAGGTCCAGTTGCTAGGTAACCAATAGGTTCTTAGCCACGTAAAGTAAGTCTAATCCTTCGGGCCAGCCCTAGGAGAGCTGTTAATCAGTTCAGTGGTCTGGTTAAACTAAGGTATACTTAACTTTTCTAAGGCCAAATATATTATGTGATAAAGCTTTTTGTTAAAGATGCCAGATAATATATTTACACTACATATATATTCCATACATATGAACAAGCACATTACGTAGATCTAAAAAAATATTTGCTATTAATACTAGAGCGCGTATTTAGCTGCCAAAGGTTTAAGTAAGATCTGACATATATAACGAGAATCGGAACTTGGTTTAAACCCATTTGCTCTTTAAACCTTAGGGAACAGGAACTGGCATTGATCTGGGCTGTCATTTTAATTTTCTAAATCGTTATTAATGCATGAATGTTTCTGCACTTAGAAAAAAAAAAGAAGCTGGTGTGTTGTCGTTCCTTAACTGATGTAAAGTTACTTGGAAAAGTCAAGATGAAAAACCTTGAATAAAGATTAATGAAGAAGATATTATAAAAGATTGGTACGTTAATTAAAGGAAGTAAAAAATTCTGTAATAAAAAAACAAGTATCTAAAAAGGCAACATGTTAACAATAGATGTTTTGAATGAAAAAGGGTATCCTGACAAATAAGTAATTATAATCTTTGCGTAATCTTTTGTCTCAAAAGAATCAGCGCAAATAGATAAATTAAACATCAGCGTCCCATTATTCACCAGTCACATTTGTTTACTGGGTAACAAAACAACACCAATTACTTTTTTCTTCTTTCAGGTAGGTTTTGGATATGATTAAATTAAGCATACATCTTCTTTAAGGTAAATGAACGTAAAATAATTATAATTGCCATAATGGTATCTTGGTTATACATGGAAGATGTCTTGAATACCAAAGAAAACTTGTAAAAAAATAATTTAAGGGAGCTATAGGCCTATCATTTGAACAATCACACAAGAATTAGCAAAACAGTCAAAAAACACATTGCATTTAAGCTTGTCTTATAACATATGATATTAAGGGATAGTAGGTCTTTCTCCTCCAGATTGAGAACGGAATATGCTGTATATCAGGTCTACAATAATATTCAGTGGTAAAAAAAAAAAATCTTAGCTTTCCTGTGTTTTATAAGAGAAGTAATTTGCGTTGAAGATCGGTTAGATTATGTTATTTTATCAATAGCTATTTTATCATCCTTTCTTTCAAAAATATGTTAAAACTTTGGTAATTATATTGACTCCCACATTAGGACTATACCTGTTATTAGTTTTCTGTAAAAGAAAACTATTGTGCCGGTTTTGTCTGACCGTCCACCCCCAAATCTTAAAAACTACTGGGGTATGTTGATCATCCACCCTCCAATCATCAAACATGCCAAATTGCAGCCTCCTAGCCCTAGTAGTTTTTATTTTATTTAAGGTTAAAGTTAGCCATAACCTTTTTTTATTGTCTTATAACATCGCCAGCTATCCTACAACATATCTTAATTAAATCTGCATTTTTTGAGGGAGGCAGACGACCTGGAGTTTGAATACTCTTAAATAGGAAATGAATATGTAAGTACTGTGGCAAAAAACGTGAATTTCACAAAAAAAATACAGGTTTACTTGAACCAAGTAAACTTTATGATAAATAATGGCAGAAACTTAGGTAGACCTCAAAAGAATGAAATGTCACAAGAACAAGTATGAATTAACTTAATGAAATATCTTTATGGAAATATGAAATATTTCTATCATTCAGCAATCATAGATAATAGTATTTACTGTTTAAAAACAAATAGTAAATGAAACCTGCATTATGACTAAGCGTAAGAGATAAAGTGTTTTGTAAAATGGTTCTTGGTATTTTGTAAGAGTAATTGTGAGGATGAATAAATATAGTATTGTTGGAGTCAAAAGTCAAGGAAAAGCTGACTTGAAAATAATTTGTCAAAAACCGCCGCGGGATAAACAAAACCGAGATTTCAAAAAAGGCTTACAGATTAGCAGCGAAAAATACCTTTCACATGAAACAGCGTATAAAATCTAGATAAGAGGCAAAACATCAACAGATAAACAAAAACAAAAGCGACGCTCACCCGGCGAGGGCCTTCCATATCCCCACAAAAAGCAGAATAACAATAGCCTCGCGTTAAATAAACAAAAGATGTATCCCACGGGAGTTGTCGGGATTATTCAGCAACGGCAGACGAATTTGTGCTCAAGTCCGCGCGTTTGCTATGTGGACTGTACGTGTGTATGCGTGTGTTCATATTTATGGGCTCATTCTCCTGTCTGTGTTTACGCTTGAGAAGGTCGCACCATCAATGTACAGCGCAAGAGCAAATGTAAATGTGAACATCTTTTTGTGTATGTGTTCTTCCTCGTTCTATCTTGTGCACATTCTCACGTTAACAATGTAACGCCAAGCATACACTATAATATACAAGAGGGGAAAGAGAGTAACGTACGTGTTCAAAGTAGCATTTTGAGCATAATCAGGGAGTAATTGTGAGCAAATACAGCCAAAGGTAACGAGATATTTAAATACACGTACTGTATATGTACTCGTATACGATTTCTCAAATACTTTAGCAAATTAAAACAACAAAAGGTGAGAGTGGGGTCGACGCGTGTGTGCATTTATTCATTCTGCTTTCTATCCCTTTTCTTAAGAAGTGACTCAAGCAAAGGACTGAGGGAGGTAGGAGGGGGGCAGGGTGAGGGTCGTGATGGTTGTGGTGGAAGGTGGGGGTGGGGGTGGGGGCTAGCCGAGATGGCGTGGAGTGAGGTCACATTCGAAATTAGGATTCCCTCGAGTTCCACTCACATCGTCTTCTCGACTTGTTTGGGAACGGTAATTGGCCACGAAAGTTCTTCCCATTGTAGTCGAGAGTATGTGCAGAGGCCTTATTGTTATCGAGACAACCCAAGAGAATTTTTCTTGATATATATATATAAGTGAGAGATGGGTGACAAAGTCTGAGATGATTCATCTTTAGGGTTAAGAGTCTTCAAATTATGAGTGCTATTATTATGAACTAAAGTTCTAGAATATTTTGAATGATCTAATTATTTGTTGCATATTCTAAAGCATACAAGTTTTACTAATAATGGTTTGGTACGAACATTATCAATAAAGCTTTTCAGTAAAAGGAGAATTAGGATCATTACAACAAAAATAAGGAAAATGGAAATATATATATATATATATATATATATATATATATATATATATATACATATATATATATATATATATATATATATATATATATACATATATATATATATATATATATATATATATATATAGAGAGAGAGAGAGAGAGAGAGAGAGAGAGAGAGAGAGAGAGAGAGAGAGAGGAATGTGATGTGTGTACGTATGTCGACTGCAGTTTTGAAAAGTTGAAGCCAAATGTTTTCATTTGGCTGAGTCATGAGCAAAGAATGATAAAACGAACATGCTTTTCGAAAATGTTGACAGGAATAACAAAAGGAAGACACTGAAAGATTCGGATACTCGGAATGAAAGAAGCACGGGAAGGAAGGGCTTCGACTCCCAGGCAGCGAAGGAGTGCTTGCAGGTTAGAGGTGAGTGGCACATTTGTGTGTAGGGGTTTCATGTACTGCTGGTGAGTCTTTTGGGTAGGTGAGTGAAGTGGTCACTGCTGTAGAAGTGTTTTATTGAGGGACTTCATCTCCGACTCATTAGTTTAACCGTGAATTTGACAGTGGTCGTTGTATTTTTTTTTGAGGGGGGAGGGTTAGTTGTTCTCTGACAGGGGGTATAGTTTCATGTTGAATAGACGAAAAGAAGAAAAATATAAATGTCACACACACATACACACAGACACACACACACACACACACACACACATATATATATATATATATATATATATATATATATATATATATACATACATTAGTGGAGAAAGCTGGAGGGCTACGTTCTGGTTCTCAACAATTTTTAGGGATGCAGTTGCTTGTCCCATGCCATTCTCGACCCTGGTTCGGATTCCACAATAAGCTGTAGGTCCCGTTTCTAGGTAACCAATTGCTTCTTAGCCACGTAAAATAAGTCTAATCCTTCGGGCCAGCCCTAGGAGAGCTGTTAATCAGCTCAGTGGTCTGGTTAAACTAAGGTATACTTAACTTATCCAGGTACAAATTCCCTTATCAGTTCAACTAAGGAACCCTTTGTTCTCATGAAACGAACCAAAAAGCGATATCTTATCATGCCCCTATCCTAGTTGGATCGAATTTTGATCTATGGTACCTATGGCAGGTAACTGTTTACACTGGTACGTGGACACACAGGTGTATATATATATATATATATATATATATATATATATATATATATATATATATATATATATATATATATATATATATATATATATATATATATATATATATATAGCACGTGTGTGTGAATGCGTATATATATATATATATATATATATATATATATATATATATATATATATATATATATATATATATATATATATGTTTTTATGTAGTGTCATTTACTTATCAAGTTGCTATATACCATCCAAGTCAAATGTTTAGAGAGAGAGAAGAAGATAGATAACGAGAGAGAGAGAGAGAGAGAGAGAGAGAGAGAGAGAGTCCTCAAGTCTCTTAATTCTCAAGAGCAAAGGAACAGTGCGAACCCGAACCCAATCATTGTTGAATTTTCGCCTCCCTCGTCATCAGGATAAACAAACGAATTCGTCAATGTCTCGACGAAATCTCTAAGTCTTAAGATGGCACGCGTCCGTAGCCGTCACACATCACACCAACGTTTATCTGCTTACAGACGAAAAACAAGCCCTTTCGATAAAAACGTATCCCTCGACCAGCATAACCTAGCAAGCAGAGAAATTTAAGATTACAAAAACACAATCGCCAAATCCCATGACTGCAATGAGAGTCATTTGATCCCTCTATGTGGACAGGATTCGGGAACTGTTCGTACGTTCGGCGCGGGTGTGTTCGTGCGTACATCATTCACCTGATGATGTCACTGATGGGTTTCGCAGGCCGGCTTCTACTAAAGCTGCATTGTGTGCGCGCATGGGAGACCTTCTGCGTGTTGTATAGGCGTCGCTAGTTCGATATTGCTCTTGTCTGGTGGTTTGGGGGACTGGCTGTTAAGTCAGATAACAATTCAGCGTTGATGTATATCCATAATGACTGCGATGTAGGAAAACGTAATATATTCTTGCTATTTATTATTCAATATCAATAATTCGTGATGATTGACTATACCTTAGAACATTTTAGTCAGGCCATTTGAGGTGAAATCTTTAATCTTTTATATATATATATATATATATATATATATATATATATATATATATATATATACATACATATATATGTATGTATATATGTACATATACATATATAAATTATATAGACATATATACATATATGTATATATATGTGTATATACATATAGCAATTGAAGTAACTATAAAGTAACTAATGAGCTTAAAGCAAAGCAGTAAATTTAATAACGAATTTCTTTTAATTAATCGTTTAACTTTCTCATTAGGGATTAACGACGTAACCGGTTAGAAAGTTACTCTAATAAGATTTTCTTTCCGGGATACCATTTGTTTGCCTGATTGTTGAAGCCAGCTAAGATGAACAGACGCTTGGTCACACAAAAATATTACTTTTATATTTGACCAGTTAGCAAATATACAACGAATAATTCTCGTTTTATCTGCAATGTTTTAGTAAAACGTGACTCAATAATATATGCTTTTCTGCTGTAGTTATTTATAGTAAAACAGAAAATGGAGTATTTTACTACAGCTGGCTGTTTTTAATGTACCAGATAGGTATTATTTTATAAGTTGCCAATACACACTATGAAATTGTAAACTACATTTTTGAAAAGTGCTCTTCATTCTCATTATTTTGAACCCCCATAAACACTATGCGCAAATGATAAAAAAAAAAAAATTAGAAAATTTACGACTTATAGGGTAAGAATACCCCACCCCCCTCCATAGCTAATACGGCAAAATTGTAACCAGTCAACACCCGTAGGTGAAGTTATATTGGTATTTTAAGGTTCTTTTAGTGCCCTATTATTTCCTAGTCATTTTTGCATGAAAAACTCAAAATGGTTTTTCGTGCAAAAATGGCTGGCTGGAGTCTTATCGGCAACTTATAAAATTTTACCCCAGATAAGACGCATTGCATGTTTTTCCTCTAGTGTTACACTTTAGCAGACAACCGACACATCACTGGATGTTTTCCTTGCAGATATTTATTCAATCAACAGCCGAAGTCAGCACTCAATAAACAAATAACCTAAACCACTACGGTCAATCCAACGTAAACAAATAATCTGTCAGATCGAGCCATGCATGAATGACGTAGTACGCATTCATTCATGTCGCAGAGGACATCACTCGATACCAAGACGTTTTCCTCCGTTGCTGTTGAACATAAATCTTCCTGTAAATGGTGTGGCATGAATACGTATGTGTGTATATATGTCATAGAGGCAATTAGGACTTGTCGTTCCTTACTTGCATAAGGATGCTGCAGATAAGCCCCGGCATCAAATAAAAACCGGGGAAGAAAAATGCCAGTGGCGCGTGTCGGTTTTATCAAAGTTGCTGCGAGTCGGTCTCGCAGTCGCCCGGCTCAGCATTATGTAAAGGAGAGATGGTTATCCTTGGCTAAAAAAAATAGAGAAAATGTTTATTTGTTTTTTTGGGGGAGGGGGTGGGGGTGTGTGGGAGCCTACAGAATAGCTAACAGTAAAAAAAAATAAAATCAAATAAATTAAAAATTAAAGTCTAGTTAAGGATAATGGTAATGTTTTTGAAATCAACTTGTAAAATTCCCAGTATCTGTTGGTATACTCAGCTGTTGGGTCTGCCCGCATTCTTCACTTTCACTCAGCTGAAAAATTGCTCTTATCTGTCCTAACCAAACTCAAAATTATGTTTGATGTAGAATGGATGACAATTTTTTATACGCTTTTATTTAACTTGTTTTTTTTTGTCTATTTGTTTGTTTGTTTGTCTGGGTCAAATTTTGTAACTCAATTTTCGACCTGTTCCCTTCGCCCGATGGACTTGAAATTTTGCTTGGTTACTCAGTCCTGGTGACAGTAGAACCTAACATGATCAGTAGGTCAGCAGTGACCTCTAGTGACCCTACAGTGACCTCTCCCAGTATCTCAGGATTTGCATGAAGTGAATAACTCTTCGGAATTTTTATACCTTCTTTGACTCGGTAGAATAAAAGCGTGTTTTCAAAAAAATTATATATTTTTTTCTCTTACATATATAACATTTGCTGTTTCTGGTGCAGGCATAAACCTTATAAAAGAATGAGTGTATAAATGACGCCTGTTTATTGAAAAAGTTAAATGTTCAAATTCATCTATCGCTCGCCAATAGAAACAATAACCGCAATAATTATAGCCAATATTACAACAAGGGAAAACACAGCAACAAAGGAAGCTGGAAAAAAAAAAGACTGAGCCTTTCTGAATTTCAATCATGGAACTGAATCGGTATATTTGCTCTGTTCGTTTTAGTAATTACCTTCACTCACTTTCAAAAACAGCATCAGGCTTTTTTATTATAATAAAAATTTATAACTAGATGTGTATTGTAATAAGAACTGTTGTGCCAAAAGATAACGAAAAAACCTGTATAAGCCATCTTCACGCATTTTGACGAAAACGCCTCGATTCAAAGAGTTATGAATCCTACCAATGCAAAACAAAAGAATGAGTAATCGTAGGCCATCTTTACACAACTTGTTCCAAAGTCATAAATTTTCGTCATAAATCTAAAATTGTTTCAGAACTTCACTGACCGGATTGAAACCCACCATTCAGACGGGAAAGCCTCAATTCCAAGATATATGAGCCATAACATTGAAAAAACAAGTAAAAAATGCGCGGGAGTTTCTTTGGCGCAATCGAGTTTTCTGTACAGCATATATGTAGTATGAAACTCTCAGAGCCACGGCCCATGAAACTCTCAGCCAAGGCCCATGAAACTTTCAGCCACGGCCCGGTGGTGGCCTGCGCTGTTGGCACCTATAGAGGTGCCAGACCCACGATCATGGCTAACTTTAACCTAAAATAAAATAAAAACTACCGAGGCCAGAGGGCTGCAATTTGGTATGTTTGATGATTGAAGGGTGGATGATCAACATACCAATTTGTAGCCGTCTAGCCTCAGTAGTTTTTAAGATCTGAGGGCGGACAGGAAAAGTGCGGACGGACAGAAAAATAGCCATCTCAATAGTTTTCGTTTACAGAAAACTAAAAAAAGAATGAATAATGATGTAAATTGAAGTTCTCACTGCCGAAGAATGTTCCTAAGCTCTAAAACTGTAACTGAGGAAAGGTCAAGCAACTGATCTTTGACTGCGTAGAGACTTCACTTGTAATCAATTGACGTCTGATCTTTTCCGCAACATTGATTGAGAAACAAAGGTAAACTGGAGTTGTATGATGATGGCTGTGAATTAATGAATGGTTCAGGAGGTCAAGTATTAAAATCTGGCTCTCTTTTATTTCTAGATTTCATGATATCTAAGAAAAATAAAACTATTGTGACTTATCTTTTATTAAAACTGGAAAAATAGAATAACGAAATAATTTTGCATGTAACTTGAAGTTTTCTTAAAAGCAAAAGCAAAAGGCTTCCATAAAAATAATCAATAATAGAAAATAATAGAAATTAAATATGATAAATTATAAATTTCACCACAAGCACAAGCCATATAATTTGTCTTGCCTCTCACTGTCACCTAACAAATAATCAGAAAATAATATTTAACATAAAATGAAATTCAAATACATATTGAGATTGGAATTTACGGTAAGAATTGTTTAAATATTAAATAATTCATTTTTAATGGCAAAACAAAACAGAAAAAAACATGAATGAAAAATTATAAAACTCTTTTTGACAAAAATTATATAAATTTCAATTAAAATATTTCAGTGAGAATTATCTGGAGTAAGTATTAAAGGTGCTGATCATTTTAATGAAAGTAAATTAGTATTATAAATAGTAATAGCAACAGTGTTCATTAAAAATGTCACAGCACTTTTTCGAATTTCTTATCGCCATTGCGTTAGACAGGCAGATAAATAGATAGCTAGAATATGTGTCACCTAATATCGAGTGAGTATTAAATAAACATCAGTACAGGAGTCCACATCTGCATTCTTCGGTGGGCGAGTAATGAGCCGGGAGACTGAGGAAGCAGAGAAGGTGAAGATAAGGGAAGAATAAATGAAGGAGGAAAAGAAAGAAAGAGAAAGAAGCAGAGGAGATGGAGAAGTGGGAGGAGAGAGAGAGTTGAGATAAACAGAGCAGCGTGAAGTTGAAGAGGAGGAGGAGGAGGAGGAAGATTAAATAAAAGGATAAAAAACTGGGGGAAGAAGAAAGGAAACGTAGTAATAATAAAAGAGAGAAAAAAAGCGGGCCGATGAACTGTAAGATGACCGAAACAAAGGTGAAAGAGAAAAAGGGTGCGGGAACAGGCACCATCTTTAGCTAATCGAAACCGCAGGGAGGACGTCAGGCCAGACCTTTGAATTGATTCGATGCAAAACACGTCACTTCAAAAAAAAAAAAAAAAAAAAAAAGAAGAAGAAGAAGACTGCAAAGACTCAGGGAAGACTCAACCCTCTTTTTTTTTTCTTTTCTTTTTATTTCTCTTTCTTGAGGGTGCGTGTCATTCGTCGCCGAAGGCAATTCGCCCCTTTTGGAACGACCCCGCCGCTTGTTTTTGTTAGTTGTAAACAGCTCGTTACTGTACATTATCATTAATATGTTTGCGGGAACATTTATAATTTTCTGGGGGACGTCTTGCGGGCTGGATTTAGGTGGGCTGCTAATGAATGTTTTCGGTAAGTGCGTACCGGTGTTTTTCTTCTTTTTTATTTTCATTTCTTTTTTAGTTGGGATTTGTGCCTTAGAAAAAAAAGGAGAAGCAGAAGACGAAGAAAAAGAAAGTGGGTGAGGGAAAAGATTTGCTTGCGTCATCTGAAAGCAAGCACCTGACCCAAACCCAAAGATGAAGGTACGAATAAAGCCACGAATAAATAAACCGAACATACAAACATTTTTCTCTCTTACTCAGACTTTGCTGACCAGCAACAATTAATCCGTTCTTTATTTTCAAGGCATCAGATTTATAACACAGACGAGCTAGAACCAGCGTCTACTCCGCCAGTGTTATGCTGACCTCGTATGAGAATTTTCCGAAGCCGCGGTTCTCTTTCTCTCTCCCTCTTTCTCTCTGATTCTCTTTCTTTCTCTCACTCTCTCTCTCAACAAGGATTTGATGATGGCAATTTCAGCAAGCTTCTTGATAGATTGATGATTAATGCGAATGATTGGCTACCATCACCCAATCCCTCTCCCTTCCTCTTCCATCCTTCATCGCTCTCTCTCTCTCTCTCTCTCTCTCTCTCTCTCTCTCTCTCTCTCTCTCTCTCTCTCTCTCTCTTTCTCACGCACATATACACGAGTCTAATTCAGAAATGAGAAAGTTGTAAGTATTAAGATCAAATTTTTAACTTTTTGCGGCTGATAATTAGCAACGCTGGTCAAGTCCTGTTATCTTTGAGCGTTACTTCATAATTAGTCACTAATCAATACAGCTTAGGAGGTTTGCAGTCTCGGGGCGAGGAAAAGAAAGACGGATCAAGCTTTGAAGACAATGCAATGTGATTCCTATTTTCTTTCATCCATTTAATTTGTATACACACACACATACACACACACACATATATATATATATGTAAATATATATATATATATATATATATATATATATATATATATATATATATATATATATATATATATATATATATATATATATTATATATATATATATTATATATATATATATATATATATATATATATATATATATATATATATATATATATATATATATATATATATATATATATATATATATATATATATATATATATATATATATATATATATATATATATATATATATAATCATGTCTTATTCAATTAGAGAAAGGAAAAAATGTTCTCTCCTAAAGTTTTTCGTATCCATAGCGTCTATTTGCGTCATTGTTATCACCTTCTTCAAATCCTGTCATTTGTTCACTTTTCTCTCTCTCTGTCCCTCTTTTTTTTACAAGCCTTTTCTTTACTTAATGCAGATAATGTTAAAAAAATAAAAGTGGACGAAATGGAAGAACTAGAACTAATTTATCTCTGTGACGATCATAGAGAAATATCTCTCTCTCTCTCTCTCTCTCTCTCTCTCTCTCTCTCTCTCTCTCTCTCTCGTTTTCTTTCAACGCAAGGTCGTTTCGCCCGGCCTTGTTCAAATCATTCCTGCTGCATGAGCAAAGTCTTGCGTGAGAAAAGAAATGACCTACTACCGTCTCGTCCTCAGATAGCAGCGATTTCGCCAATGTTCTTACGGCTTGTAGCCTACGGCCGAAACTGAACTGAAGAGGCATATGACTTCAAACGAAATTCCTATCGTTTTGTTGATTAAACTCAAGAATATTTTCACCTTGTGTGTCCTAAACTCAACTGTTCAAAACTCATTGCGAAGGAAGCCTTGAGATCTGAATTAAAAAATGCTTTTACTTATTTATTTATCTTTTTTTTTTTTTTTTTGGATGTTCGAAATTCATAGCAGTTAAAAGGAAACATACATTTACTGAAGTTTTGGAGTTTACAATATTCTTAAGAAAACTATACAAAAAACAAAAAAAAAAATTAAAATAATAGAAGCCTCATTAATTTTTCTTTATCGGAAAGTATAGCCATTCCCCCCAAAAAAGTAAAATCAAGGTAATGTTACTGTTTCAAAATTGAATTTTTCTCATCGTGCCCTTTCGAGGAAAAATCAAATTGAAACTTCTCTGTCGTTGCTGCTGATATCATCTGCTCTCTTTTATACGTAAACTCTCCATTGAACACAGCCATCAAAGGTAGATCTAGAATGTTGTATCTTCTAGCCCAAAAGGGTCTTTTATCACATCTCACCCACCTCGAACGCGGTCCCACTTCATCTAAAACGCCCTCTATGTATCCCCCACTCCATCACACCCCATTATCGTATCCCCATTCCATCAACCACACAACTATGAACCTACTTCTCCCTTGTACAATAGGCCCTTATCCTTAACTAGACTTTTGCTGATTTCACACAAAATTGATCATCTCGGCAGCGATGGGTATCATTAATAAACCTGTCATCGGTGAAAGATGATGTTCGGGAGATGGGAGAGAATCTAGGGAACAGGGAGGCTATATAGGGAAATAAGGAGGAGGCTTTCTAGGGAGAGCCGAGGGTGTGGGGACCTCGAAGACTCGGGAAAAAGACGGAAGTACCTGGTGAGATCAGGGTAGACGCGACATCAAGGATTTATGGAAAAGCGAAGGGGGACGTGATGAAATCTAAAAAAAAAAAAAAATAAAATAAAAAAAAAAACGGGCCGAAGTTTCTTGGGCGCAATCAAGTTTACTTTACAGCGTATAATGCTGTATGAAACTGCCAGCCACCGCCCGGTGGTGGCCTGTGTTTTTGGCACTTATAGCGGTGTCGGACACGATCATAGCTAACTTTAACCTTAAATAAAATAAAAACTCCTGGTGCTAGAGGGCTGTAATTTGGGATGTTTGATGATTGGAGGGTGGATGATTGACATACCAATTTGCAGCCCTCTGGCCTAGGTAGTTTTTAAGATGTGAGAGCGGACAGACAGACAAAGTGCGGACTGACAGACAAAGCCGTCACAATAGTTTTCTTTTACAGAAAACTAAAAAACTGCTAGCGTCGATTTAGGCTGAGTTGCAAATAAGATCTTAAAAAAAGGATATACGATGGACGTGCTGAAATGTAAAGGAGACTGGCAGCCTAGTGTGAGTGAAAATTCTGAGGGACATTCTGAGATTTGAAGACTGGTAGGAAAGATTAAAAAAAAAGATAAAAATAAACGTCAAATGTTAAAGAATCTGAAGAAAGGACCAGACTTGTTGTTGATGAATAAAATAACTTTTAGACAGAAAATAACAGGCCTGCAAATAAGACAGAAGAAAGAACAATAGCAGGAAAAACTAGAAAAATACTAGACGAAATGTTTACGACTAGAATTTTTCTAGAAGGAAAACAAAGACAACAGTCTAAATGTGGAGAGTCTTCTAGGTGAGAAAAACACCCAAAATGTAGGAATAACATTCGGACCAAGTCAGGTAAGGTACCCGTATAACTGTCGCACCAGGCACCCAGAAAATTAAAAGAAAACTAATGATCAAAAACTTGGGATAGGAAAGAGACCTCCCTGACATCTTGTGAATAAGGTGGCACAGCCGACTCCCATGTCAGGAGATGAGGACACAGAGGTAGTTTTTCCCACCCTTGACGAAAATGATGAGATCGAAAAGTAAATGATGATGGTTTCAAGATCTGAACGTGTTTGAGATTAGGCGTTGATTTGATGGTGATGATTTGGCAAATGGAGACGTCGTTTAGGTGTTCGGCTTCTTCTGGACATTTGGTTTGTTGAGCGGAAATATTGACAAGAGGAGGAGAGAGAGGGAGTTAAAATCAATAAACAGAGAGAGAGAGAGAGAGAGAGAGAGAGAGAGAGAGAGACATTCTTTCGTCAGTTTAGTAGGAAAGATCACTTTCACCAGCCTCTCCTAAGAAGATAAATATATAAAAGTCAGTACGTCTTTGTATTCTTCTTCTCGAGAACTTTACGAGTCGTATTAATGGAAGAATTGTCTCTGATTCCCATCACTGCAAGACATTTTTTTTTATTCCCGACGCATTTATTCAGCTCTTAACCGTCTTTTTACTCTATTCACTTCTAAAACATTCCCTTTTTTATTCTTCCTTCTTTAGTCCTCGTCTCGAAAGAAGCTCCTGAACTGCATTGTCTCTTTCGGAACAGAAATATAAAAGCAGGTTAATAATGGAGATCTATATTTCTCGTCTTTCTGAATTTGCTGCGCCCTCAAAGAGTCCGTCGATTTCTGAATAAAGCGAGGTAGCAAAAAGGAAAACAAAAAACGCCGAGATCCTTTTGTTCTCTCTCTCTCTCTCTCTCTCTCTCTCTCTCTCTCTCTCTCTCTCTCTCTCTCTCTCTCTCTCTCTCTTTATTCGAGAGAGTTTTTGAGATGAAAAGATGTTGGGAGAATACCTCGTTAAGAATCGTCTTGTACATAAGATTCTTGAAATGATTCATAACTTTATGAGAATAGCATCTCTCTCTCTCTCTCTCTCTCTCTCTCTCTCTCTCTCTCTCTCTCTCTCTCTCTCTCTCTCTCTCAGTGAGGATGAAAAGAAGTAGGGAGAGGGATACCATTGTTGAGAGCCATACCGCACAAAATATTCACCATAATTATTCAAATTATTAAGAGTGCGCTCTCTCTCTCTCTCTCTCTCTCTCTCTCTCTCTCTCGTAGTTGTGACAGGCAAATGTGAATATAGTGACGTAAAATTAATATCCAAATTTTACCAGCAATATTCCACTACAAAATATTCACCATAATTATTCAAATTATTAAGAGTGCGCTCTCTCTCTCTCTCTCTCTCTCTCTCTCTCTCTCTCTCTCTCTCTCTCTCTCTCTCTCTCTCTCTCCGTAGTTGTGACAGGCAAATGTGAATATAGTGACGTAAAATTAATATCCAAATTTTACCAGCAATATTCCACTACAATTTTTGGACATCCAATGTCAACCATCTGAGGTCTCTGGGAAATTATTAAAGGACTATCATAATGTATTATACTTTATTAGCAAGACATACGTTAAAAACAGACCAGGCATACTAAACAAAAGTGCATAAAAAACAACGAGGTAGATAGGTTTTGATATGAAACGGGAGTTTACAGCAAGAATAGAACAAGTACAAAGGACATTAAGAACGCTGGATAAAACGGTCGCCCTAAACCATAAGAATTTAAAAAGGGTAATATTTAGCAACGATAAATAAGAAAAAA
>NC_089783.1:17036781-17046781 GCF_040412425.1 Macrobrachium rosenbergii | reverse complement strand
AAAAAATGGATTCCTTCAGCTACAAGAAACTCGATACCTCACATTTGGCTTTTATGTTTTCTTATTTTTTTCTGAGGCGATCAAATGTTTATAATCTTCAGAAGAAAAATGTTCCTATTTTCTCAAGCGCTATGCTTGAAAAAAATCTCTTTACTTTATTTCATCATTTAGTTAAGCTTCATATAAAGAAGGGTTTCCATTAACTTTCATGCATATTAGCTGAGTAATCTTGATAAAAAAAATATAAATTAAGCTAATGGTGATCAAAATATAAAGACAAATCATTCATTATGGTGGATATCTTATTTCAATCAGGCAATTTTCAAGTAAAAATGAAGGATTGTAAAAAGTAAAGGAATCTTCAGCCTAAGGATACAGAAATATTTCTAAGCAAACATTTGTCGGTTCTGTAATCCATCTATGTTCCTCTTACAGGGAACTCACTGTAATAATGACATTTTCTATCGTTTTCTTATAGAAACGCAGCCAAATAACTACGTCTTTTTTATCCCAAAAGCTAAAAAATTACATAGCTATCCCAGACACCAAAATATCGTTATATCATTACATTGTGATGAAAGATATAGAAAATATGAGATGGACATTTGGCATAACTATGAAAACTAATTGAATTATCATCATAAAACACTACAACTCAACAAGTTATTTGTGATCAATGTATAAAACCCCTAATGTTCAGAGCCAGAAGCTATCGGAAGTGACGTTATAAAGAGGGCAACGCGGTCATCGGGTCGGAAGGTCAGGGGTCAATCATTACACATCTCTTAACACGAACAGCAGCGGTAGCAGCACGTACCCTCTCATATACAGACATCTATACTGTTTTTTGTGTGTGTGTGTGTGTGTGTTTCGCCTCTGAACTTTGTGATTTTCCGAGTCAGTGTTAATAATGAGGATGTTATGACTGTCATTAAATCTCACCATCATCTTTCTGAAGTTTATGTTTACCGTCTGCGTTATTATTATTATTATTATTATTATTATTATTATTATTATTATTATTATTATTATTATTATTATTATTATTAAATCCTACCATCACTGTTCTGAAGTTTATGTTTACTGTCTGCGTTATTATTATTATTATTATTATTATTATTATTATTATTATTATTATTATTATTATTATTATTATTATTATTATTATTATTATTATTATTATTGAATTTTACCTTTATTTCTGTTTTAGGATAACACCTTTTTACTTATTAGGTTCGCTTCTTTATCTACAAAATATGGGATATCTTTGTTTTATTTCACGTTCTAAGATGTCTTCTTTCCTCAGTAGAAGTCATCACCATGTGTTGATGAATCGTTTCATTAAGCTTTCTTCTTTGATATTTGGCCTTGGATAGTGTTTTCTTGTATCAAGTATACAAAATTAGCAATATGACGATGACAGAGTTCTAGCGACTTTTGAAATCATTTTTTTCCATTAACTTTAACACAACATTAAAATATGCACAATACTAAGTGTTCGCAATCCTCCCCAACAGGAATAAAAAAGAAGGCAAAATAAAATTTATATAACCATTATTTTTGCCATCCTAGCCTATTTAACATGAATGTCCATTATGCCACTGATATATATATATATATATATATATATATATATATATATATATATATATATATATATATATATATATATATATATATATATATATATATATATATATATATATATATATATATATATATATATATATATATATATATATACTGTATATATACACACACACACACATATATATATATATATAAATATATTTATATATATATATATATATATATATATATATATATATATATATATATATATATATATATATATATATACTTCCTCTTCTCCTTCTTCATCTTCTTCTCCTTCTTCCTCTTCTTCTTCTTCTTCTTCTTCTTCTTCTTCTTCTTCTTCTTCTTCTTCTTCTTCTTCTTCTTTGCCTAAAGCTTTACCGATTCCTATAACGGGTCGCTGTTTTCTATCAGCCTTCTCCACCTCTCTCTGTCCAATGCTTTTACTTCTATCATTGCCGAATAATTCTTTGACCTCCATTTTCTTCAGTTCTCGGAAAATTATTAGACAGAAAACATTATGTCCACCACTCACTTATTCAGAAGAAAAAGATTATGATAAACCTTTCCCTATAACTATTAATACTTCGTTCCATCCAATTTTAATCTGTCAACAGCAAATTGCTTCGTTGGTGCCCTCACGATTAATGCATCTCAGTGAACACGTTAGTCAGGCAAACATGTCTTTGTTGAAAGTTCTACGATTCAAAACAGACAAGAGGTCGAACGGCACACTCCTGCCCCTTGACCCGTGGGTACGACATAACGTGACCTTATCTGGTAGCACTCAGGTCAAGCAGTAACTCCCCTGCTATTACCGTTCACGCGCGATAACCTCTGGGTGGAAATGATCTCGCTGAATGTTTTGCTTGACAAAAAGGCGACGCTTTGATGTGTGCGCAGATGAAGATGATGATGATAATTACACCCTCGGTTTTCGGTCTCTTTGTTATCATCCTTGAGTGAAAATAATCATGGAAATATACTTTATTTCTAGGAAATAGAGACGGGACTTAGTAGATGTCGAAAAAAAGAAATTTCAATAATAATAATAATAATAATAATAATAATAATAATAATAATAATAATAATAATAATAATAATAATAATAATAATAATAATATAGGTGGAAAACAAATAAATAGTGTTTTCTATTATTCTTATCTTATCAAAATGTCCATTGCTAATAGGAATCAGTTTTGGACACGAAAAAAATCATTCACTACGATTCAAAGAAATTCCAGTCATATGAAAGTTCTTGTATATATTTTGTATAGATAGTCAACGTCCTTTTCAGTGATTGTTCTTTACCTTCTCGGCAAGCTCACAAATATAGCAATACCGTGATCTCTGATTCCTATAACGTCCCTTCTTTAAAGAAGCGGATCCTCGGTTTCTGCCAAGGTTCTTCTTCTTCTTCTTCCCAGCTTGTTCCCATTTTTATATGGGGTCGCCGTGATGCCTTCTTTTGAAGGACTTTGATTTGGCTGCTCGCAAAATATACAAGATGGTGATATTGTGTGAACACAGATAAACACAAGTAACAATCCTTGCACGAAATCACAGCTTTAAAATAATGATGGCACTTAGAAAATTTATATAAATGACAAACTGGACCTCATGAGGTGTTGCCACACATTGCATTACCTCCAGCTATCTCCTGCACATGACAAAATCTATGCGATGAATCATAGCCTATATTTTATGTAAATAACATAGATCCCTAAATGACCACTACTTACTTATTTACTTCGGTTTCAGCTATAACAAAGACTATACTCAGGGGAAAATTTGATTGAAAACATAGCAGACCCCAAACACAAAGTTGTTGAAAACCGAACCCTGTTTGTGGTTAGTGAGACAAACAGTGCGGTGGGACCACACGCGAGGTAGTCGAGTTATGGTTTGTTGTTGTTAAGTTGGGCCTAAGGCATTAGTTGGAGGAAGTTGGTAGACCTATTTGTTAACAGTCGGGGCCTGGATGAAATTACTCGACAAACTCGTAATGCTCACCTAGTGGCATTTATGGAGCCCATATCAATTCCACGTCCACAGTGGATGTTTGCTTTGCAAATAATTGTCGGTGGAATGTGTCTGACCAGTAATAATAATAATAATAATAATAATAATAATAATAATAATAATATTCTTTATTTCAGATCAGGGTAATATACAGGGAATATACAAAAGAGAGACAATACAATATACACACTCTAGACAAATGAGATAAAAAGATAAAAATAGTAATTAGCTATAACCAAGCATTTGTTGATGCTAATATTGATAACAGTAATCATAACGATAGTAATGAACGTAATAACACTGAAATTATATTTATAATAACATTAATGATAATAATACTAAAAACAGTAGCAAACAATCCATTTTCAGCTAGCAAATAATGCGATTTGGGAAATAAATCAATCGTCAGTTAATAATCTCTACACGCCAAGTAATTTACGCTAAATATCTAAATCTCAATTACTTTAAAAATTCATACGACATCAACTGAACAAAGGTCGTCTTCAATACTGGTAACTTCATCATTCACGCCCGATTATAATATACTAAAAATGATGGTCACTTTGATCCCCGTGAAAAACAATTTAATCCAGTGGTAAAGCGTTAATTAACTGATATATAATACATTTCGTGATTCCATAGTTTCCTGGATTGTATAAGCTAATTAGGCTACTCAAATACGTGTGATCCTCATGAGCGACGCACTTTGAAGTATATAGCCTACCGGATATGAATTACTTTATATGTGATACAATAATGTGCACAGTTTTGCTCACAATAACTTGCCTCGTCAAATTCTAGCACCGTCTTTTGTTTCGCATGGGTTCGTTAGTCTATTAACACACACACTCACACACACACATATATATATGCATACACATATATATAGATATGTATGGATATATATATATATATATATATATATATATATATATATATATATATATATATGTAAATATATACATAAGTGTGTGTGTATGTGTATATATATATATATATATATATATATATATATATATATATATAATATATATATATATATATATATATATATATATATATATATATATATATATATATATATATATATCCATACATAAACAATTTCAGTACCCTAATCGATTTAGGTTTCTATATGATGAATCCAAAGTGTAATCGGGGTATACCAGATTTCATTTTCCCGAAAGCAGCTTTGAGATATTTTTCAATTCCATAATAATGATGATAGTAATAATAATTATTACAACAAGATGCAGAATTTACCTCAGATGGACTAGGAGGTTCACACGAACGCACACAATCATTTACATATTATTTATATATATATATATATATATATATATATATATATATATATATATATGTGTGTGTGTGTGTGTGTGTGTGTGTGTGTGTGTGTGTACGTCTGTGCGCACCTAGTCCATCTAAGGTAAATTTTTGTATCTTGTTGTAACAATTATTATTATTATTATTATTATTATTATTATTATTATTATTATTATTATTATTATTATTATTATTATTATTATTATTATTATGAAATTGTAAAATATCTCAAAGTTGGTTTCGGGAAAATTAAATCTAGTATACCTCAATTACAAGCGGAATTCATCATATCGATTAGGGCACTGAAATTGTTGATTTACTTGAGGAAAGAAAATCTTGAAAAGTCTGTTCACAAATTACTATCTGAGTCAATGCTAGATAAAAATCACCTCAAAACCTTTGAATCTTACTTTCAATCGACAAACTCAGCTCTTGTTAGTTCTTAACAAACAATAAGAAACAGCTGCTGTTTACCTGTGAAAATCAGATCACAGAAAGTATTGTGATGTCACATAACTTATAATAAAAATATATCAGTCACAAAAAAAAGTATATCGTGAAGCAACTACTTTGAATAATTTCTATAAATACGTAACCTACAAAATCTCCATTCAACCTAACAACTCTATGGTTGTCTGCGCCAAGTATACAGTAAAAAAAAAAATGCTAATTTAGCAAAGAAAGTCGTAGCACAAAACCATATTATGAATAAACTACTTTGGATAACGTCTCGTCAGATCATAAACCTGCAAACTGGCCATTCGAAAAAGAAATTCGGCGATCGTTGGCGCCAAAGAGTGAATCGGTGTGTCGGAGCGAGGCTCCCTTCGCTGGCTGTCACCGAATTAGAATATTGGTCAATAGTTGTAGCTGAGAGAATGCAATAGACGTCGATGTGCCCTGGGGAAGCCCCAAGATTTACCTGCGGTGGGCCTAAAGTGGCATACCAGCAAGGCGAGTCATATAGTAGACAACACGCACCTGGCATCGCCACGCCAAGGGCAGCTGTTGTTTGCTCGACTCCTTCGGCTGCTGCGGCCGTTAACTGCTGCCGTTGTTAATGCTGCTGTTGATGCTCCTGTCTCGCCTGTTGGAAGGGCTCTCTAAAAACAACTGATGCTAACTGCCTGTGCAATTGGTGAGGGAGACGTATTGGTGAAAGATATATCTTTTCAGAAAAACAACAAATAGGCGAACTGTATATGTTTCTTTGTCTCTTGTTTTAAACACTTGTAAGAGATATTTTGTAAGACAAACAAACAGTTTTCTTTTTATTCTAACAGTGGTAAGGGAAGCCTTGCTAGACAAATAGACTACTTTTGCCCTCAAAGTTTTCTTACAGAACAGTATTGTTACAAAGGAACCAAGTATTTTACAGGTGCAGAAGAATCCTTTATTCTGAAGCAAACTCAAAAAGACTTTCACCATTCTTTTCTACGAAACAAACAATTTCTTGGTAATGCAAAAAATTTCATACACTGCAACTAGAAGAAAAGATAGTTCTAATTCTTTCTGAAGCCAAAAACAAACAAACAAACAAAATAACTTCTCCTGTTTCGATCATCCTTGCAAATAACTGAAGAGAAACGAAAATGGTTTGCTGTAAACACGAGTAAGTCGTTAAAGCCCCAATTATTACCTCGACATGGGATTATCCCTCCCACGGCCCACTTAGTGGGTCCTGAGCCCTCCCGTCCTAAAAATGTGTGCAGAACTTTTATAACTTTCGACTATCAACGTCCATTTAGTTTCGCATCATCGCCTATTACTTGAGCACTGCAGCAACGTGGTGGTTTCACTACAACGTAAAATTTTCCCTTATTACTTTTTATAAATAAATATAGGTACCTAGGAAAACACAACATTATTTAAAAGAAACAGGAACGGTTACACTGATGAAAATAGTAATGATAAATAAAACAAGTACAGCAAATGAGCTGGTTTCAAAGTCACGAATGGCTGGTCACTACTGATATTTTTTGTATTTTGTGCGGACTACGAAAGCGAAATAAAGAAAGAGATGGATGATGAGATTATTTGATTCTAAATCAAATGAGAGAGAGAGAGAGAGAGAGAGAGAGAGAGAGAGAGAGAGAGAGAGAGAGAATTGAATTCGTACAAAAACATGAACGAAATCTACTTGACAGCATGTTTTGTGTTAGCGAGTGCCACACCGAATGTGAGCAATAAAAGAGAGAGAGGGAAAGAGAGAAAAGCGAAATCATCTGTATTCGTATCAAAACATCACCGAAGACCCCTCAACAACATGTTTTGTGTTCGGCGATCGTACCCATAGGTATTAGCCCAAGGGCTCATCTGGGGATCGAGATCACAAGTGGTATTGTAAAACTTGAAAACTTTCGGTTTATTTGCTGACAGGGCACTTCGGCCGTAGACCTTAATCGGTGGATCATGCTGTGTAACTTAGATCTCGTTTTGTTCTAGGGTCCTCTAGTGGCAGGGTCTTGTCTCCAAAGCATAGTAAAGATACATATGGGATAGTGGCACGAGGATGCAAGATTATTATGTATTTTACTTCTCGTTGGAAACAGTGAAATAGCAGTGATAGTGATAGCAGTACCATCAAAAGTTGTAGCAGTTGATGTAGTCTTAAAGAATGATCTTGTAGCAACTCTTGCATCAATGCTATTTGGGATTATTGTCTTCCATAGAGTGATAGAAATAGGAAATTAAAGATAAAACGAAAACGCTTGCAAAGAACTTGGAGCAGCCATTGAAATAATCATTGTCAAATATTCACGCTTCTGCTTATCCCTAGTGTGATATAGAGATTTTCCTTTTACTCTGACGCAAAAAAGATGATGATGATGACAACGAATTTGTAAGAGGCAAAGGACCAGAAAGCGTCGAGACAGTGCTTGTACTCGCTCACACATTAGATTTTCTTTTGGTGGGGAAACTTGTCATTAGCTATCTTGGCCGTCGAGTTCTTGGATGAGGAAAATACAAGGAACACGTAAGGGCCCCCAGGGGACAGGGATAGGAAGAGGGAGAGAGTCCTTAGTTATCCACGTCCCACTGACAGCTTTAGAGTGTCTGAAGTGCAGCGTCAATTAACCAGAGACTTATTCGACCATGGTAAGTAATTGGTTATCAAAGATTTTTATGGCTGTTGATGGCACATCCATTCTGAGAAGTGTGAGTCACCCTTGCGTGAGAATATGTGGTTGCCAGTTCATTCTATTTCTTATGTAAGTGTGCAATGCCTGTTTCTCTCTCTCTCTCTCTCTCTCTCTCTCTCTCTCTCTCTCTCTTGCACCATACTGAGCCATTTACTCCCAACAGATCAAGCTACGATATCTTTTTATATATATATGATCAAATCAGATTTTCTTTCATATAATTGACTTGCAGGCTATACAGAAAGCGAAATAAGTTATTGTATCTTTTATAAATTTTAGTTTTCTCAAGGAAATAATGTTTAGACCACATGATCAACAAGACTAGAAACTTTTCATTTTCTGACTTTCATAAATTCATCCGAAAACATATGTGTTCTTACACTCATCACGACAGCTATGAGTTGTTAACGTGTTATCAAAATTTACCAGTCGCTTCAGCTTAGTAAGATTTTTTTTTTAAATAACGTACATGAATTTATTTTCTCTAAAGACAAGGGCACCACATACAGTTCAAAAGTTGTGGTGCACGGAAATCTGATTATATAATTAGCTTTAATCAAAAACTGTACCCCATTTTATACAGTATTATTAGATGTAATAATAATTTCAGTCTTGTGAGCGGAGGTACTGCAATGAAGTAAATGGACTACTCTTTTTCATAAACGGGAAATGAGTCTCAAAATTAATGTAAATTATGATACTGGGCAGATTTTCATGAGCTGGTAACGGAGTACAAGAATAAGCTCATAAGGAAAAAATTGACATTTTGTATATTAATTTCATGAGCTGACAATGGATAACGTAAGTAGGTACGACAAGGGAAAAAAAAAACATGCCTGCATTTATGAAATTGAAATAGGTAAGAAAAATGTGGTAGTAAGAAAACATATCTCAGTAAATACTGTAAAATTGTTTTAACGAGTTTTAGTTCCTAATTTCATTTATATGACGAAATAATGAGCTTGACTTAACCAGTTACTTCACTGAACTATACAACTTCGTGCTAAATGTTGAAAAGAATACATACAGACATTTGCATATGTGCTTGCCACGTAAAAGTGCATGAATAATAATAATAATAATAATAATAATAATAATAATAATAATAATAATAATAATAATAATAATAATACTATAACCAGAGAATGCAACATCCGCCAAGTCTGATCTTTCCGCTCAAATGCACCTTAGTTGTATTCATATCTTCTATAAAATCTCCCCACCTGCTTTCAGTCATGATGTCAATATTGATAACAGTTTTGTAAAAATCCACGTGCAACATTTTGCGTAATCCTCACAAACAGGCAAAAATACACAGACTCACAAACAAACCGAACCAAAAATATAACCTCCTTGTTGGAGGCAATTATAGAGCAATCCAATAGAATCTTTATCCTGAAGCCTCCAAGAGATGATACAGGAATAAAGATTTTTCTCCACGAGAAACTAAACCTAAACGCAAGGTCCTTTAAGTATATTTAAAGGACCTTGCCTAAATCTATGCCTCTTTTCATCGATGAAAGATATAAACTACGTAATCCTTGCAAGGGGATAAAAGTCCACAGACATGCTCCTTGAAAACCTCTTTATAATCGCCCATGAATTTAATCGTTTTATTTAGGCCCCACTCTTTTTCCTTATCCTTTCTTTCTAAACTAGACGCGGCATTAAGCTGCGCGTTCCGACACACTTCGCATAAAACAAATTAAACAAATAAAGTCACTGTATTTTTATCGCCATCCCAGACACCCAGGAACTCATTCTTGTAACATTCATTTTGGACCAACAGATAATATCGCTCTTAGTTCAACAAATAAAAATAGTTCTATTCTCACAAACAACTGCCTATGGTACCGTCCCTCGTTCTCACTCGCTCTCATCTCTCTCTCTCTCCCTGTCTATCTATCTATCTA
>NC_089783.1:17029281-17031781 GCF_040412425.1 Macrobrachium rosenbergii | reverse complement strand
GGGTTTCTTCGGCGCAATCGAGTTTTCTGTAGAGCGTATAATGCTGTATGAAACTCTCAGAGTCACAGCCCATGAAACTTTCAGCCATGGCCTGGTGGCGACTTGTGTTGTTGGCACCTATAGAGGTGCCAAGCGCATGATCATGGCTAACTTTAACCTTAAATAAAATAAAAACTACTGAGGCTAGATGGCTGCAATTAGGTATGTTTGAAGATTGCAGGGTGGATGATCAACATACCAATTTGCAGCACTCTAGCCTCAGTAGTTGTTAAGATCTGAAGGCGGATAGAAAAAGTGCGGACGGACAGACAAATAGCCATCTCAATAGTTTTCTTTTACAGAAAACTAAAACACAAAGGTAACTAAAAATATCATAGTATTACTGAAGTAAGATCTTTCCTTTACTCAGGTCTGTCACGAAGGATGAAGAAGAATCCAGGGATTTGGAGCTCATGTGACTTGTAATGGAACGTATGATTATTGAACAATTATAACTACTGCTACTCCTACTGTTACTACTACTAATGATGATAATTACAAAGTTTTTATTAACGTCAAATATTTGTGTTTGTAGCAGATACTTATGCATAAATAAATGAAGCTAAAAACGTTTTAAGGGAGGATATTATATATACACCATTAGCAGCCATATTTATTTTATTTTACAAGATTCATGAACGAGCAATGTAACTAAATGTTACCACGAATTCTTTCAAGTTTATTTTTGTCTTAATTAACGTTCATTTGTAACGTTCATTCATTCTCTCTCTCTCTCTCTCTCTCTCTCTCTCTCTCTCTCTCTCTCTCTCTCACGCACATAGGCGGCAACTCCACTCGCCCTTTATTACCACTGGCCAAGCACTCTGCCTTTCCTTCACAAAGCCATTTCCACCGACCAATCCTTTTGATCCGTACACCAAAAGACGTCTAGAAATCATGGCATAGTTTGGAACACTCCATGAAATGCTGAATGCAAGTCAAAGATGGAATAGGCAGGTCTGTGCAATTGTTTAAATTATATATATATATATATATATATATATATATATATATATATATATATATATATATATATATATATATATATATATATATACACACACACACACACACACATATATATATATATATATATATATATATATATATATATATATATATATATATATATATATATATATATATATATATAAATTCTCCCCTACACATTTATTTTTTATTGAGGGGATGAGACCAGAAGGAGCTGATGTCTCGGTTTTTACCAAATCTCTTTGGGACGTTTGCTAGTCCTACGCTCCGCCTCATTGATGCTCATGGGGTTTTCAGCTGGCGGCTTCTGGCTGTCCTTGGTGGTCACCCACCTAACCACTGAAGGGACCTAACGTTGAATAAAAATTATTATAAGAATATCAGCCTCTTCCTCTCAAAGGAGAAGGGTGTCTGGGGGTGATTCCGTTCTCAGCAAGTCTCTCGCTCTCTCTCTCTCTCTCTCTCTCTTTACACACACACACACACACACACACATATATATAATATATACGTAGTTCCCATCTGATCAATCCAAAAGAGTTGGGATATGGGTTGTGTGAACACCTAAGCCAATTTTTCGAAAAATCCATCTGCTTTCTTATGACCTCAGATTAGGGTTCCAGTCGGCAATACTGAGTAAGCAGTCAGAGTGGAGCTATTTTATAAGGCCAGCATCTTAGAGAGCCTGGCTGACCACAGGGACTTGTTCCAAAGTGAAAGCGTGTATAGTTCAAATACACACACTCACACACCCATACACAAGCACACTCGTGCGTGTGTGTGTGTGTGTGTGTGTGTGTGAATATATATATATATATATATATATATATATATATATATATATATATATATATATATATATATATATATATATATATATATATATATATATATATATTCAACCATTCATATATCCATAAATGTATATATAATTATACCGTTATACTTGCTTAAAATAACAGCATATTTATATTATTATGTCTTTCGGGTCTCAAGCGTGACTTATTTGGATCATGGTAGATACTGCTGTAGCCGAATACTATAAACACTCGTTATTTTCACTTTACAGCCTGGTTGAGGTTTTTGTTGCTTCAAAGCAAACAAACTCGAGCGACACTATGGAGGGTACGATGTGTTTGTTTGCTGTGTTCTTGTGTTTCGCTTTCAAATTTGCATTTCATTCTTAAGCTTGCAATTTTCATTTTCAATTTCTGCAATTTAAGGGAGAATTTTTTTCTTATCTTGGATGTAGTATTTTCATCCATATTTCAGTCATTGTTTCAAAACTCGTCTACATCTGATAGTTGAAATATTTTTTCCGTGGGTTACGAAGCTTTTTTTTTTTTGAGAGAGAGTCGATTAACAGTTATTGAATAGTTGTACTTTATACTGCCTAAGTTAAACTGCGATAATAAACGAATAGAAACAAAACTCTCCACATATTTGATACTAATTTCAGTATCTCAGTTAT
>NC_089783.1:17021781-17026781 GCF_040412425.1 Macrobrachium rosenbergii | reverse complement strand
ATATATATATATATATATATATATATATATATATATATATATATATATATATATATATATATGTGTGTGTGTGTGTGTGTGTGTGTATAATATATACATATATATATGTATATATACAGTATATATATACACACATTATATACATTATGTATGTGTGTGTGTGTAGAGAGAGAGAGAGAGAGAGAGAGAGAGAGAGAGAGAGAGAGAGAGAGAGAGAGAGAGAGAGTTTTACAACTACAAAATACTGGAAAATCAATTTGGTAGAAAAACAAGAGACTTTTGAATGGCTAATAATAAAATTTCCCCTTAGAATCCATGAAGCCAACAACTGTAAGTTGTTAAGGAAAAAACTGCACTTAAAGTCAAAGTATAACAGGTTAGAGGCAGCGACACACTCTTGAAAAGCTTGAAAATCAAATCTTCTAATTGCAACTCAGAAATCATCTGCAATAGTATCGTAATTATAGTTAACACCATTTGGATTTGTTGTGATAACTGTTGAATCACCTTACTTGGGTGTCGCATCATAAATGGAAAACACGCCACGGGTGACATTAAGAGCCTATTACTTTTTGCAAGGAATAAGAAACCATATTTTCTACGTACGGCAATGGTTGAAAAATTGTATACATAGAGTTCTGAGAGGATCTTGAAAATAGTGCGACTTCCGTAGGAAACTGAACATTTCAGCCTGCGCTTTCCGACGAAACCCTGTTTACCCCATGAGGCTCAGATTTCCTAAGAATCGTTACTACTAATAACATACCTGTGCAATGATTTCAGAGCCAGCACGCTAAGCTACTTGAACTTTCAATGCATGCTCACCGCTCGAATCCCACGAGGTCCTTGTCCGTATCACGAACAACCGTTCCTCCGGGTCTCATATCGGAATTTCGTTTATGCTATGATGCCTTACAATCGTTTCGAAATGGTTTAATTGCCTTAGACGATGAACTCCAGCGATTTCAGCTTGTCCTTTGTGTTCTGTTTGAAATGAATTGAAATTCCATGGGTTTATTTATTTTATAACGACCTCAAAACAAATCTGAAATTTTTGAAAAAAAATCATGAAGTTGACAGTCTAGATTACCAGTTGATATTATGTGACTTCTCTTTAGTTTCTTCGTCTGACAATAACAAATGTAAAGCTTTCACAAAGGGAAATACAATTTAGGAAGAAATATACATTACAGAAAGGCAAACATGCCTGCCCAAAAACAACTCTTGCTCTTCAAGTAATTATTCAAATTACTCTGAAGGCCCTTTTTTATAAGTAGCTTTTGAATTCTGTCTAGATTTACTTAGGCTAAAGGGCCGGTGACAAATTGGTGGAGGGTTCAGAGGCACCTGCATCAAAGGGCAGATCCGAAGTAAATCTCTGAGTCTGCTTTGATAAGGAGACAACCCCTAATAGTTCTTGCACACCTGTTCAGGCAGTAAAGACAAGATTGCGCGGAGAATACTTCCTCCCCATAATTAGATATGGGCTTGGATATATTTGGATTCATCAGGAATAAATCAGAAATACCATATGTTGTTTCTTTTACTGCAAAGACATTCTAAGACTTTTTGACCTTGAGTTCATTCACAATCGCTTCTTTATTCTGTATTTTCTTCTTGACCACAACGGCAGTGTTTTAAGAAATTTTAATTATTACTTTGTAAACAAGAATGACTGCACAATGATTTTAGCAACATTAGTAACAAGAATAAATATTTTTTGGAAGTAGAGTAACTAGAATTAGATCTTAAGATTCAGCCTAAGTACATTTAAAAGCTATTTACCCTCTCTTTAGCAGACTTGATTAGGTGGAATAGTTAATATTCTTCAGACCTTTTAAACACTCACATATGTATAAAGAACAAAAGTCCATAATGTTCGATAGATCAGGTTACTAAAATAAATGAGCAAAATCAGATAGCGAAAGCTAGAATAAGTTACATCTCTTATCTTAAGATTTATTACGTGAGTATATCTCGCTGGATTAATTGTTCATGGATAATACTCTTTCGGTACTGGTAATACGGGCATAAAAAACATCAAAGGAAGCCGAAAATGCCATGCCCCCCAACCCCTAAGACTCTTACCCAAGTCTAGACAAAAACTCTGAAGGACCGAGTAGTTAATGGAGTGTCAGCTGTGAACCAACAACACCTCCCCCTTCTTCCTCCTTCCTCGTCCTCCTCCAAAGCGTCCCCTCCCTCCCTCCCTTCTTTCCTACCACTTTGCCCATGCCCCAGAATGCCCCTCCTGCCGTGCCGTCTCCCAGGAACTTAATCTCTGGCCCAAAGAGTCTAGCCTAAACCCTCGGACTATGACTTTCGACTTGGGCGTCACGCTTGGAGCACTCGAGGTCCCCTGGTACTAAATAATAATATAATAATAATAATAGCAATAGAAAACATAATTAATCATTCAAGATACAGTAAATATAATATACACGTCGTACATTATTATTATTCCATGTTATGAGATGATAATAATAATAATTACAGTAGCTATAGCAGCATTTGTTGTTGATGTTGCATCAGTACAAACTTCATCTGCCCATTCGGTTCGTTGTTCTCAGCTCATGGTAAAAGCGGATTTTGATTCAGTTTACTATTTCTTACTATTCATTCGAGGAGGCATAAAAAATAAACAAAACAGTCTGATGTTCAGTCATAAATCCCATTCAAATATCTTACAGTTCCCGAGGCGACACTGCCAGCAATATCTGTTAGGAGAATTTGCATCTTCATCAAACTCACTTTCTTATCTCGGCGACGATCGTATCATACAAGTTCTGTGTGTGTTTTCAAACCAGCTCGTGTTTATTTTCTTTGGAGCGTGGAAGTTATTTTCTTGCCTTGTAAGGCGGGAGGTGGGAATTCGTCTGACTGTCAAGTTATGAATGGGGATTAAGAGGAGAATCGGTGTTAATTTCATGAAAAATGACAGAAAATGAAGAGGGAAAATTCTCTGCAAGGTTTAAACGCCACCTTGAATGGTTATGCTGAGATAGTGTCTTGTCTTTGGTTGGTTACTCGGTCACCTGTACACTTATGTAATTAATTTTTATTTTCCTTTACCCATAAAGTAACCACATGCAATGCATGTGTTCAGTAATTATGTATATGCATATAACGTGTATACACAAGTACTTCACGTTTAACAACATCATTTACAATTACTTCACATCCATGAATGCGCTGCCTGTATATGAGTAAAGTATGCTTACATAAAGCAAGATATTAATTTACAGAAAAAAGCACATAATATAGATATGAGGTCGTGAATACTGAGGAAATCTCCACGGCCATTGTGTATGACACTAAACGTTCCTCGACGAAAACAAATGTTAAGAAAACAAAAAATGCCGAGTCAAGATATTGAACCACAATGAAGCCCACTGCCCACTGAGCAAATACGAAGCATAGCTATTTGAATTCATGTTTGATTCAGGCGTTACGTACTTTTATTTAGAACTCTAAAGTAACTTGAAGCACGATATTCCAGGGAAGTTTCTTATTCAGAAAAAATATATATATATATATATATATATATATATATATATATATATATATATATATATATATATATATATATATATATATATATATATATATATATATATATATATATATATATATATACTGTATATGACGAATAGAGCTGGCTCGAGTCTCAACGTTGAAATGACAGAAGTTGAAAAGCAATAAGATTTGTCCTCCATGATACTCGTAGTTCGTGTATAAAATTGTGTAATATTCATTTAACTTGTTTTCGTGTTTCTCAAGGGTTTTCATTAGGAGTGAAAAAAAGAATGCCAATTTGGAATACTAGTATAAAAGATATATATAAAAATATAAAAAGTAAATGTGGTAACTGAATAGAAACCATCGCTTAGTAGAAACAATCGTCACGTGAGCAGAAATACAGAATACAAGAGGTAAGAAAATAAAACATTTCAAGAGAGTGATATAGGGCTGAAGCTACCGGTCATATTTTATTTCACGATAAAATGTAGTTCCTTTTATTAGTCCTTTTCCAAAAAACAACAGAAGTAGGAGGTACTGCACTTAATGCTAGTTAAACCCACTCTCTCCTCTAGACCAGTGTTCTCTCTCTCTCTCTCTCTCTCTCTCTCTCTCTCTCTCTGTGCAGAGCAAAATAGTGACCCTTCGGTACCCCCTTGCAAACCTAGCAAAATCCGCCCTTTCTTCGGCAGGAACGAAAAGTAATGATAACATCTACGGATTCTTCCTTTCTGACTACTCTTCATCTCCAACCCAGAATCACCAGGTGATTTGGGAATTATTAGTTTCCGCAGTCCCCAAGCACCAACCACTAAATAACGACCAGGGACAATATCAGGTTACTAAAATACACACACACACATGGTATGAACGCATGCAGCATATAGTGGGTTTTATATGAAACAATGATCCCATGCATACTACGCCATGGCTACGAAAACGAGTCTTACCACAGTAAGGCAAATGACGATAAATACATATATATGTAACCTACCCTAAAGAACTTGTATTAAATTTTAGTCATAGTGTATACATGGGGTCATTGTTTCATATGAAACTCACTACATGCCGCATGCGTCCATACCCAAGCTTTTCATTCATGTACCCTATACGTGCGTTTGGTAACTGCGTAGCTAACATTACTGGCGACTGCTCAAGCTAGTATTTGATGGTGAGGAATTTCCATTTTTCGTTGCACGCGACGTATCAAATGTCCTGTGAAATCTGATTTCAATTTCATTTGCTTAGTTTTATCTCTCAAACATTACTGGCTTGTTTTAAAATCAATGTGCGTACTGTTGCTTCATTAAATACGGATGCGTAGATATATATCTTATGCGATGGAAAATCCAATGGTCACTTCGAACATACCTGATAAAAACAAAAGGATTGAAGACTTCGAAAAACAGGGTCAGGGAAATGGCGAAACCTATACGTCCGTTAAGCTCTTCAAAAATTTCTCTTTTTATATTTTTGGCGAA
>NC_089783.1:17001781-17014281 GCF_040412425.1 Macrobrachium rosenbergii | reverse complement strand
ATCGTACCAATAATATGACCTTCTAGTTCAGAATCGAATTTATGCGTATAGTGTATATGTGTATGTATATATATATATATATATATATATATATATATATATATATATATATATATATATATATATATATATATATATATATATATATATATATATATATATATAATGGCCAGACATCGTACCAATAATATGACCTTCTAGTTCAAAATCAAATTTATGTATATAGTGTATATGTGTGTGTGTGTATATACATATATATATATATATATATATATATATATATATATATATATATATATATATATATATATATATATATATATAATTCTAGATTAGATTATTCCATTAACATGAGACAGAGAGAGAGAGAGAGAGAGAGAGAGAGAGAGAGAGAGAGAGAGAGAGAGGAGAGAGCGCAAACGCAATATGTCTTATGATGTAAGATTTTGCTTAACCGTTATCGCTGCGTATCCCATAACATCACTGGGCAAGTGGGACGGAAATGGAAGAGACAGGAGAGGCAGGAAAAAGGAGGGGAAGTACTGAATGACATTGCCAAGGAATGGCTGCCAGAGAGAGAAGGAACTTTCGGCTTCACGGTGCTTATTTCACTATATGTACCAATATTCTCTCTCTCTCTCTCTCTCTCTCTCTCTCTCTCTCTCTCTCTCTCTCTCTCTCTCTCTCTCACCATACATGTATATACATATATACAAAAACATACACGCACACATATATACTGTATATAAATTTATATCTGTGTCTATAATAAATATACATATTTGTAGATATATATATTTATTTATTTATTTATATTCATTTATATATGTATATGTTTATTTATATATATATATATATATATATATATATATATATATATATATATATATATATATATATATATATATACTCGTATATATATCTATATTCCGTGACGCCTGATTCTTATAGACATATCCGCTTAAAGAAATTGATTTCAAGCTCGAAACGTGTTTCACAGAAAAGAACTTACATAAAACAATACTGCAGTTAAAATAGAAGCTACAGCACATGCTCTGGTTAAACAGTTTAACGCAGGAGTAACAGAGACTAACCAGAGAGAAACAATTGACAGCGAACTTTACAGTTCATAGGATTCTGGGTGGCGCTACAACACAAGGGCCGCAGGACTTGTACAACAGCGATGGTAATGTCTGCTAACTGTGTTTGCCTCACTCTTTATGTCTTTCTCTCCCTCCCACTAATCCCTCCCTTCCTCAACCCCTCCTTCCTTCACGCTGCCTCGTTCTTCTTCCCCTTTTCCTCCTCACACTCGACGTGAGATCGGATGCCTGGCCGTTGCTGCGTTTTTCTCTTGTCTTGGCGTCCGCGTCTCCCTCTCTCTCTCTTTCTCGCTCCCCTTCTCCTTCCTATTCACAGTGTTCCTCTGCCTCCGTCTCTCTCCCTTATCCTTTCGACTCCCTTTCACTCTTCCTCCGCCTCCGTCTCTCTCCCTTATCCTTTCGACTCCCTTTTACCCTAAGTGAGGTCGGATACGGCAGCAGCAGTCTATATGAAATCCTATCTTGCGCTGCGGTTGGCACTACATGTTTGTTGACACAGGAAGGATTAGTGCCCCGGCGGCCGCCCCGCTTGCTTTGGCACTGCTGTCTGCTGCTGCTTCGACAGGTGATTGGCACTTCAGTTAGATTTAAGCCCCAATATTTGCCCACGAAGGGCGATGGCTTTGGGGTCGGGTGTCCATATCAGCCGATGCAGGTGTTAAAAGGAGACAAGGTTTATTTATATCAGTGATCTCTCTCTCTCTCTCTCTCTCTCTCTCTCTCTCTGTGTGTGTGTGTGTGTGTGTGTGTGTGTGTGTGTGTTATGACAGACTATTATTCATCTCTGTTTCATCTCTCTTAAAATTAGAATTACAAGAACGTACACTCGCCTTTCGCAGCTTTTTCATTTCGAAAATAGCCTTGTTAAACTTTCTGTCTCTTTTAGTCACATCGGGGAAACATTAGAGGGATTCGGTGAAAACTTTTTTCTGATACCGTAAATGTATAAAAACTTATATCATGTCATTGTCTAATATGGAAACGATAATATTTCAATATATACAAATTTTACATTGTATTGAAGATGTTTTTTAACATGCAAACCCTGAAGAAAATAACTGTTCAGCATTTCGAAATTTTATTACTTAATCATGCTAGAAATTAAGAATGTATTATACGCTGACAAGTGTGTATACTTGGATAGTGAAGATGGAAAGGATGAATATGAGACGTCTTGATCCCAGAAAGCGGCAAAAAAAAAAAAAAAAAAGGCTTCCTTGATTAAATATCACTAACCAAAAAGAAGAGGATTGCGACAACATTTTCTGAAAAATATTAGTTACTTTGTATTCAGTTTAATTAAGAAACCTGAAGAGTTATAATGTTTTGAAAAGAAAAGTTTCTGGCTAAACATTACAACTCATGGGTTTGATGTTGAGTGATGTTATACCAGACAGAGCCAAGCTAAAAATTATCATAAATATCAGAGTTAAAAGTGCTATAACATTAAATTTTATTTCCAAGCCAACATATCGTGCAACTAAAGCCACGATAGTAACAGAATTTTGATGGGTTATGCATTCATATACTACAAAAATGTATTTCTTGTTATGTTGATGTTACTATTGATATAATATCATTTCATATCACAGCATTACAAATAAACATTCTTTTACGCTATGGTTTCATGTTAAACAAAAACAAAAAAATTTATCAAGTCTTTCGAGCCTGAGACCCAATTTGAAGTATCAGATCCCATAATTGAATTAGCCCGGCAGGAAAATCCCATCAAGAGCAATTATGAATAGCTAGTTTGTAGTCAACAAAAGGAAAAAAAACTCGGCTTTCTGAAAGATTTATTCGTCCCTTTTCATTGCAAAGAAACATAATCCCACTTTATTCCACCGCTGAATACCATTTCCGAATGTCGTTGTTGTAGGAAATTACGCAACAGTTTTTCAAATCCCAACATAATGCACCGCCATTATGATTGCGCTCTTTATAAACAAAACTTTTATTTACCAACTTCATCTATCAGATGTATAATGCATTTTTTGAGGATTTTTCTGTTGCAGGAACGCAGTGTCCAATATGACAGGAGACCAATGTCGAATAAGGTTTTTCACTTGTTCCTTTATGTTAGGTGTTTCTTTGCATTGCATGCTGAAAATAAATCTTTATTTTAGCTAAGATTATAACACGTCATTCTGCGTTTATTATTTATGGATGTTTAACTAGATTCTGGTCTGCACGGGAAATTAATGAAGCCAAGACAAAAAAATGGAATAAAAAGATAGAAGAAAAATCTAACCATAAGTAAACATAAATAAATACAATTCCCTCTACAATGGCCCGTGTGAAAAAGAATATTGCTTATTCACAAGAAATTTATTTTGCAAATTTCTTAATGCTACATGGTCATTAAGAAATTTAGTACGAAAGAAATGAAATATTTGCACTAAATTACGACCAAATTTCCCAAAATATGAATTCTACCAGATTAACCTAGCATTAGGCAAGTGGAGATATCCACCAAACTGGATTATCCATTATTTTGAAGACTGACTTTACGAAATGAGAGTTAAGGTAGTTTTAAGATATTTTCAGGTTTCGAAATGAAGGTGACCTTGACCCAAGGATGACTCAGCAATTAATAGAACAAATAATTCAGTATCTCAGTCCAGAATTTAGAATAACTAGAGATGCCATTGTGTTTTGATTATTATACATTTAGAGCTGAAACAACACCTAAGACGACTTCACTTGCGTTATTTAACTCAGGTGTTGTTTCGGCTCTAAATGCATAATAATCAAAACATAATGGTATCTCTAGTTATCCTAAATCGTAGACTGAGATGCTGAATTATTCGCTCTATTAATTGTGAGTGTATGCGTTTTCTTGCACAATATCCCAAACATCCGCTGTAAAATCCGCATTCTATACTATCGCTTGCAGCTTTTGTGTCACTAACGCTTATCTGTGTGAGACTGAATCAACATATCTTAAGTATTCCGAAGCCTTCTCTGCATGAGACCAGTCAACAGTGACGATCTGAATGCCATGAATATTCAAAACTGTTTCGTCTTTGCTGCTTGAAGGACCAGTGTACTCGTCTATTTTGATCAGTGGAGGATGTCAGCCACCAATGACGTAATATTTTGCCTTCCCGAAATGCACACCAAGAGGTCGCTTTTGTTCGAATATTTCGTTGTAACTTCATTTGTGTCGGCTTGATCTATCTGAGGGTCAGCTCGAGCTCTGAAAGGAATATGATCGCTTCGGCCACTTTTACAATATATTTTCCGTGGTGTTGTAATCTCTCTTGCTTTGAGGCTTAATTTCTTTGATCTCAGTGCTAGACTACTCGTTGATTGCTTCTACCGTTGTCGGCTGTAGAATATGATTGAATATTATCACTCTCATGGTTTTTGGAGCAAATAAATTCGCAGTATCTAAAGACTTAATCAATATCGTAACAGTTTCAGTTATTAAACCTTTCTGTATTGCGTCTTTTTTCTTCAAAAATAAACAAAAGACATCCTTCCTTCCCTCGTGGAACTATATTGCGTTCAGGAATAACTGCGGAAATGTCTGATGGTTATATGATTTCTGATTTGAATATCGGGCGCAATAACTTGTGAGAAGTGGATTGTTATGAGAAATCCGTTCTCTCTCTCTCTCTCTCTCTCTCTCTCTCTCTCTCTCTCTCTCTCTCTCTCTCTCTCTCTCTCTCTCTCTCTCAATAGTTCACTTCAATACAATGCTATCATCCCAGTCTTTTTCTAATGCATTTCTATGTCATGTCCATTCCATTAACAAGAATTGAATCTGAACAAACAGAGACACAATTAGTAACTAGGTTAAGTTCATAATAATAAAAAAAAAACTGGATCACTTTGTAACCTCTGCTATTTCTACGCGGAAAGAACATTATTTTTGTTTAGATTCTAAATATTAACTTTGTGATATTAATTATATCGCAGCATTTTTCTAATTTTCCCATTTGAGTTATATGAATTTACTTAATTGATTTTCAAGCAAAATGACAAAATTATCATATTCGAGAAGCCGCAAGTCTATGGTTAGGCGAGTGTAAAACGGGTTGACCTGATTCTTGGTATTCAGCAATGGTACGTTAGCAAGAACAACAATATAAACACAAAACAGCAGCAATAATAATATCATGATCATTTTAAAAGTCTGTTGACGAATAAAATTCACCATATTATTGTTATTAAACAACCTAAACAATGTGCTTCCTCATAATCCCTCTGCCTGAATGGCAACCTAGCTAAATGCACTTCCATAAAAAAAATATCCCTAACTAAGACCACCAGAAAAAAAAAAAAAATTGCAAGAGAGACGAAAGTCGCCATGTGGTACCAATTCTGCAACTTTAATTTCGGAAGCTTAGAGACTACTGTAAGAATTCATGCAGATGTTGAAGCCATTTTTGTGTGTGCGATGCCTCAGGAATTCCATTCACAGAAACCATTCTTTTCTTGAATTAAATTTTGAAGACCGTTTAGTTTACTTCTCCTCTTTTACATTTCTTGTTATTGTTCCTTCGGCTTACTCCCGTCTCTTACTTTCATATAGCATTAAAAAGTATAACTTTCTTGCTTACTCTTACCCATTCGTATTTAGTTTTATCATCGTTTTGTTAGCTTCTTTCTCTTGTTTAATCGAAAGAACATTTCATTTAAATTGAAAGAATAAAAGTGAGCGCATTGTAAATAACATAAAGCAAATAAAAGCGGTAGAACAATGTGGCAAGAGACGAAAGAAGCGTGTTAATAAATAATCTTTCGATTAATTTGACAGAAAACTTATCAAAATCCATTTCATAAATAACACATTCTCTCTCTCTCTCTCTCTCTCTCTCTCTCTCTCTCTCTCTCTCTCTCTCTCTCCCCCACTAATATTCTTTCCACAAGCTCTCTCGACATCCTCTTCATCAGCAACACAAACAGCAACAAACAGACACTTGCAAAAGAAGCTGCTTCTGGCGATGATGGCGCAAAATATCCCCACCCCTCCATGCCCTATGGTAATTAAGGATCGTCTTGCAATGAGCTCAAAAAGCGAAGTCATGCCTCTTCAATTTTCTTCAAGTTTCCTGCAAGAAGACCCAAGCTTCCCTCGGCGTCCCCTCCCTTCTTCCTCGCTTTTTAATCCTGTTCTCTGCCATCCCTGGCGAGTGTCTTTCTGAGTGTTCTTGGTCCCACAACCCCCTCTGTCGTCATTGCCGGGAGTCTTCACAAATGATCTCTTTTCACGGTCTCACTTTTATGCTAATATGGAGGAGATTCCTATTTTATTCTTTGTTTTCTCTTCTTTTCTTTTCATAGTGCCTTTTTCGCAGGAAGCTGGAGATGTTTAATTTCATGTTTGTTTTCATCTTCGTTCTCTGTTTTTTTTTTTTTTTCATTCGCTCTTTCTTGATTTCGGGAGTAATAACGATTCGCTCTTGCACTTTTAAGCAAGATGGAGATTCTTAATTTCCTCTCTGCTTTCAAATATTTTATTTTTGCATCATTTCGAGATAATGGCGGTTCATTCTTTCATTTTTGTCGTAAGAATATTATTTTTTTCTTTTCACTTGTGTCCTCATTTTCAAATTTGCTTGACTTCCAGGAATAATGGGCGGCTCATCCTCATTTCTTAATGAAGGCTTATTTTCGGCCACCAGTAAAATTACTCAGAAACGTCCATTCTTTCAAGACCATGATTTTTTGTTTTACGGAGCGACAGCTCGCAAGTCCCTTTCTCCATGTTCGTGGCTCAGATTTGCTCTTGCTGAAGATATTCTCATGCTCGTTCGCTGAGTTTAAGTTTCTTCTTTAAAAGGATTCCTTTGTCTTTGAACATAATTTTGTTTGTCCGCGTAATTTATTATTATTATTATTATTATTATTATTATTATTATTATTATTATTATTATTATTATTATTATTATTATTATTATTAAAATTTTCTCTAATTTAAGTACAATGAATCGAATTTGTCATTACTTTCTAAGTAATGCCTTTCTGCAAAACAAAAAAACATATCTAAAAGAATTATAATAAATCATGGATGAAAACATATACTGTAGAAACGAGCAAGTTAATAAACAAGCAAAAGGACACAGAAATTATTAGCAAGAAAAGCATAGAATCAAAGCTGTTTAAGGCAACAAAATCTATTAAAATTGAGAACACCAAAGAAAGTAAAACTACTGGTGTTTAGGGGCGTGGCATCGTAGGGTTGCAACAGAATGAGTACCACTTCCTTCTTCTCTGGGAACAGAAACTATAAATGAAAGACCCAATGGAATGAAAGTTATTAAAGGTGGCCAAGCTGAACATTGGCTGGTAGTGTAAAGCATGATACTCAGTTTTTAAAAAAAAATACGAAGCTACTAATTTGTTTCCACAAAGATAAATCTACTAGGAAGGAGTTGACCTAAATAGGACATAAAAGGTGAAGAACGTGACATTACTAATGTCATATATGTATACATAAAACACCTTGAAATTAACATTTACCTTTCTTGGATTATTATTCCCGCTCCTTTCCCCAAGTATGCTGTCCACCACCTTTAAATGTTATTTCTTGCTGCAATTGCGGGGTTTTCTCTCGGTTCCACTTTTAAATCCATGTGTTTCATATCCTTTATTTTCTGGATCTCTGCCTTGCTTTCCAACCATTCAAACCGCCCCCCTCCCCCACCCCTCTTTACTGTCAAAAGCGCTGAATAGCAGAACGTGCCCCTGTGCTTGGCTTCACAGCCTAAATTTCATAAATCAATCAGTCAAGAATGTCTCCAATTTTTGCTTAGACATTTTATCTTGACTATGCAATACTTAATTCATGTAAGTTTGAGACTGTTTTCGAAAAATAATTTATCTGCTGCCCACAGTTTCCTTGCTTTACTGTTGCTTTGGATATCACATTTATTTATGATGAACTTTTAATTTTCTGAACTTGTACTACAAATATCAAACTACATTCTCATCATTATTTAAGTAAACATAATGTTGATATGAGCAATACTTGTAGTACGCAATTTTTTCCTTGTATCAACCATTCCATAATTGTTACAACTGTTTGAACAGATTACTCTAACTGATTGCAACTCATCGCATTTTCATAACTTTTTATCCGGAATACCGAATTCATCTATTCCTATAAGCTTCTCTCTCTCTCTCTCTCTCTCTCTCTCTCTCTCTCTCTCTCTCTCTCTCTCTCTCTCTCCATATATATTTATATATATATATATATATATATATATATATATATATATATATATATATATATGTTTGTGTGTGTGTGTGTGTGTGCGCGCGTGTGCATGTGTGTGCGTATGAGAGAGCACCCATTTATTTTGAGGACTTATAGCAAGGCAGAGCTTTTCCGAGTCAAAAGGACTAAGGAAACTATAAAACTCAAGGATTTTGCAATATTGTTTTGGCTTATTGATCAAGAGATCTTTGTCATTTCTCATTTCTCACGTTTTTACTCTTTCTCTCCAAGAGTTGCGTTCTCTCCTTTCATAATCCATACGATATTCTTCGATTATTATTTTTATTTTTTGCTTCATTCTTTTCTATGTATGGACAGACTCATAGATTTCTATAACCTCGTTTTATCTATATATTGATGATGACTTTTGTCTCAGAAAATATTGTTTAAATCAAAACTATAATCATAATCATAATTATATACATATATATATATATATATATATATATATATATATATATATATATATATATATATATATATATATATATATATATATATAATGAATAAAATTTTCTTCGAGTTACAAAACCTCATACCCTTTACTTGGAAGACATCCGTCGGATACTTCAACGAACACTGCCGGAGGCAAGAGATCTGTGATGACTATGATGATGAAAATGATGCTGGGTATGATGATGAAGGGATGGAAGAGTAAGGAGTACGAATTAGAGAGAGAGAGAGAGAGAGAGAGAGAGAGAGAGAGAGAGAGAGAAAATGAGCCGCGAGATGAAGAAAAATCGAGTTGAGATGTGAGACACTGAAAGCAGAGACGTTGCCCGCCATGTTTTGCGCTTGGTGTTGTATTTTCTGGCTCGAGGGATGACATCATGGCTAATATTCCGCGATAAATGAAGGGTGGAGGGAAAACAAATGCATCGTCTGCAAGGATTAGAACAACTCAAGGAAAGGAAGGAGTCTGCATTCTCGTCCCTCGTCTTTTTCTCAAGGATTAAAAACCGGATAGGTTAAGTGAGTGCATAAAGATGTAGTAAGTAAAGGCTCAAAGAATTGTAAGAATATTACTGAATGATATATGTATATATATATATATATATATATATATATATATATATATATATATATATATATATATATATATATATATATATATATATATATATATATATATATATATATAGAAATAATCAACACACAATCGCGTGTGGAACAGAAATAAATTTCTGACTCGCATCAGGATCGAACCCCGGTCTTTCAATTGTGTGGCCCAGTGGGCAGCGCCCTTGGCTTTCAATTGAAAGACCTGGGTTCGATCCTGATGTGAGTCAGAAAATATATATATATATATATATATATATATATATATATATATATATATATATATTCATTCATACATACATGCATACACTAATACTTCCATACACATACACATACACGCATGCATCAAACATGCACAGATGTGTATCCTCATGAGTACGTGCATTTATATTAGCAACATTAATACCTGTGTAGCACATATTTAGACTAAGGCTGCAGAGATAGCCTATAATCAACAGATTAAGTATTGATGATATAAATTCAATTCTGATTCATCACGGAAAGCAGCAGTTAAGGTGATTATTCCCTCATTCATTTTATAGAAAAGAAGATTAAGCATAAATAGATCTGATTACTGCATTTTATATTAATAGCGATAAACAGAAGATTCAGTAACGATTAAACCTGCACCAGTGTTTATCACGTATTGTGAGATACTTTTTGTCTAACCCTTTGAAATAATCAGGAGCTTTAAAATAGAATTTGTTTTCATTGAAAATAATGATTTTTTAACTAACAGGAAGAGGATGTGGAGTTCTTTCCGACCCAGTTCTATTTTCGGACAATTCGATATATATATATATATATATATATATATATATATATATATATGTGGGTCCAAGAAATTTCCTACTTCATATTCCGAAACAAGTGAACATGTACTCACAGAAACAAGTGAGGCATATATATATATATATATATATATATATATATATATATATATATATATATATATATATATATATATATATACATATATGTATATATATATATATTATATATGTGTGTGTGTGGGTGTATACGTGTGTGTGTAACTGACAATAGATAAAAGAACTGAAATTCAGCTGACAAGCTGTCTCCCTGAGTTGCAGACATAAAGCTTTTGAACCTCACAGCGAGAAAATTTCTTCTTCCATTATATAATCAGCGCTACTGAAGTTCTGCTTTAAATATATTTTCACCGGAACGATATTTAAGTGATAATTGTTATATATATATATATATATATATATATATATATATATATATATATATATATATATATATATACACAGTATATATATATATATAAAATATATGTACATATATACATATATATATATATATATATATATATATATATACATATATATATATATATATATATATATATTATACATACTGCACATACATAATTACAAAGTCTTTTAAACTATCTGTGTCTTACCTTTGTCTTTTCATCTCCACTCTATTTTTTCTCCCATTTATTAGCCTCCTTATTTTTCCAGCAGTCACTTTTTTGCTTCTGGGCCACTACAACTACTTCTACTACCACTACTACTGCTATTCCTACTACTACTACTTCTAATGCAATCGGCACTGCAAAAACCAAATGCTACTGCTATTAATGCTGCAGCCACTAACACATCCGATACTTTATGACAGTTACTCCTGTGGTTTTTGCGCTCCTCTTGCAAGCGGGGTGGCTAAACGATACCATTCTTTTATTTACGGTTCATTATCTGGAATTAGCAGCCGACATTCGAGTACCCTTTTGTATCGTGACACACTTGTGGATCACAGGGGCTTTGCCAGTATGGAAGCCTATGAGTAGTACTTCGTATATTTGGCGGTCAGAATATGACACAATTCCTTTACTAATCTCTTTTAAAAAAAGATTTCATATAGGAGACATTATGTGGCCTTGAAAGGAGAGTGAAAGATATTCGTATTGACATTTCTTTATTGGTTATTTGTTAATCTGAGAGTAAGATCATTCTGTTAATTGATACTGGCGACTAAAACCTATGAAATCTTGTGCTTGTAGTCCACAAGTAGCTAATTCGAATATTCTGTCGTATTTCCTTGACTGATATCAATATATCCATGAATTTAAGGAAGTCATTATGTATATATATATATATATATATATATATATATATATATATATATATATATATATATATATATATATATATATATATATGCTTTATGTACAATGTACAATCGCGTATGAGTAAGAATCACAATTCCATTACGCTTCTTCAGTGATAATGAAAGAACTGTCATAAGCACGAAATATAGTAAACGGTGACATCCCTACTATACACAATCTGAATCTTTGCAAATGACATTTCTCACTCGGGGCCAAGAATCAAGAATGAAACTGTTCTCTCGTTACCAATTAAGGACTTTCTAGTTAAACTTTCTCGCTAATTACTAAAGCAATTCATCATCACGATCCCACGGATAAGTGATGCCGAATCTGGGGAGGTGGGTGGGGTGATTGTGGCGGGGAGGGAACAAGGGAGGGAGAGTGAAAGGGGTGAGAAGAAAACAACGACACTGGGGTGAGGGAGAGACAGTTTCAATGTTTATTTACACTGATGACGTCGGCCATCTTGCGTATTTACGCCTGGGAGTACAGAACGGTTCATGATTTATATATTTAGCTAATTATTAATTTTTTTTTCTGTAATGCTAGTTAGCTGTATATTTTCAGTCGCATTTTTTTTTTCTTTTTACTTTTCGCTTTTCCCCTAATCAGTAATTCCGACTTTCTTCATCTCTCTCCCCCCCCCCTTTTTTTATCTTATCTGTTTTTCTTCTTCCCCGTTATTAATGCTTGTATTTTTTATTAACAGGTTTCCTATTATTTTGAACTTCAGTAGCTATAGTGGGGTCTTCTACCTCTCTTTCCGACATTTATTTATTTATTCATCTATTTTTTTTTTTATTAATTTATTCATTTTTACTCTGTCTCATTCTCCATCTTTCTTTATTTTCACTTTTCGTAAGAGAAATCCTACAGATTTATACAAAAACAATTTTTCTTCTCATGGTTGATTCCTGAATGCCAGAGTTTTTAATTTTCCCGTTCTCTTACCTTACTCTTTTTGTCTGTCTTCGCT
>NC_089783.1:16976781-16996781 GCF_040412425.1 Macrobrachium rosenbergii | reverse complement strand
GAAATGAAGAGGGGAATTAGAAATGATAAAGCAGTGTGTATTTGGCTGAAATTTCGAAAACGAAAAAAAATAAGTGAAGAGCAAATGATTTGAGGTTCCATCATGATTATAGTTAATCTATATACTCATTTAATATAGTTAATCTATATACTCATTTAATGCAACAATGGAAGAACGAAAGAGCGTAATATTTCGGCTAGAGTCTTCCCCACCCCCACGTACAGACGATAATGGTTGAGGCAACGCTTAAAACTATTACTAGGTGTTTCTAAATGCCAGGCAATTAAGCGATACAACATTCGTTAGTTTCCGGCTAGGCCTAAAGGATAAGAACTGTTCATCTTTATATTACGGTCCGAAGAGATATGGTAGATCTCATCTTCATTTAATGGCACATGTGACAGATTCATGTTGTCTGTCTTCCTAATTACAGCTATATCAGAACTTTCAAGCAACAGTATACACTAATTCTTTTTGGTGCTGCTTATCTGATTAAATATGGAAGGATTTGATGAGCGTACCTGAAAGATTATTGGTACTCGGTTTTCCTCAAGATTTTCCTATTCTTCCTAATGCTATCCAATGTGGGATTTATATTCTAAAGCTGTAAATTTCTTTTGGCCTTTTATTAGGTGGCATCCGGAGATATTTTATATTATGTGTATCCTTATATTTAGGGGAACAAGTCCTATACTCTGGCTACAAAAGGCTGAAACTCGAAGGCGATTAGCATTTCTGCCATATTTTCTTAATCCCGGTCAAACCTTTCTGGAAAAACGGTAATAATTTAAGGGGATTTGGCATTTATTTTTTTTTACTGGTGCGCTGCCATTTCTCAATGTGTGGATGTTTAAGTGAAGTGACCAAGGGTCACAGTAAAAAGGGGATTGTCTATCACCTCCCTTCGTTCGTCTTTACAAATGCAAAACACAAATATCGAAACGTTATACTTAGACCTTGATGAATATTCTTCACATTGCTCAATGCAAATTTTAATTAAAGATATATATATATATATATATATATATATATATATATATATATTATATACATATATATATATATATATATATATTTATATATATATATATATATATATATATATATATATATATATATATATATATATATTATATACATATATATATATTTATATATATATATATATATATATATATATATATATATATATATATATATATATATATATATATATATATATATACATGTGTGTGTGTGTGTGTGTGTGTAAATTTGTTTACACTTGTGTATATTTCTGTGTATACATTCATATATATGCATGCTTACACATGCATACATCACTTCAAAACAAAGTCACTTGTCAGTAAAAACAGATAGCTGGACAGTACGCTCGAACATTGTCCATTCTCAGGATTAACCTTAACCTCGAGGTTAATCCTGAAAGTGTACCTTTTGGGATTAGGATTAAATACCTCCTTCAGCAAGATGGGAAATGTGTCATCGCCGCTAATTACAAGAAAGTCTCAACCTTTTATATCTAGACTTATAGGGCGCGGAAAATGATGTAACTTGGTAGGGGTGGATGACTGAAGAAAAGGACGTAAGATATCATGAAGTTTGGTTTTCTATACACTGTGACCTTGTAATTTATGAAATGCTTATACAGACGTGGAATTCCCTTATCCTTTTTGTCGATTTGCTTTAAATTTGTTGCTAGATACAAAAACCAAAGCTTTATGTTTAATATCTCTATTATTATGGTTTCAAAAAACTCTTATGTAGATTTTCTAGGTTCACTTCTTCACTGGAGGGGTGGGTGGAGCGTTCGGCTAGCACGCTGTTGGCCCAGCGTTCGACTCTCCGAGCGGCCAATGAAGAATTAGAGGAATTTATTTCTGGTGATACAAATTCATTTCTCGTCATGATGTGGTTCGGATTCCACAATAAGCTGTAGGTCCCGTTGCCAGGTAACCAGTTGGTTCTTAGCCACGTAAAATAAATCTAATCCTTCGGGCCAGCCCTAGGAGAGCTGTTAACCAGTTCAGTGGTCTGGTTAAACTAAAATATACTTAATTTGAACACTTATAAAAGCCACAATTAGACAGAAAAAACATTGAAGGAAAAGCGTAGTTCCACTAGTTCTAAAACATGCAGTAGTAAACCAATAACAAAAGAACCCTAGCCCGAAATAAGATGAAGCTTCTTTGTTGTTCAGCTAAAGGAGGGACACGCCAAGCTTAAAGCTGACAGCACATCTACCAGACAAACAGGAAGACCGACGCAGAAATAAAATTCTGCATATGGACGAGCAGACAAAATCGAGATAGAAGCGGCCTCCCTCTAGCAAAGATATCTCTATGAATGCCAACGAGCATTTTGCATTAATGTACACTCGAATGTGAACGAGCGCTTTCCGCTGATATATGCTGTCCTGAATGTGCTTATGAAAGTGTCGCTTTCCGTGCAAATGTACATCTGTATATTTTGGTATTTTGCTGAGTTCTTTGTTCTGGAGACGGGCATAATGTAAGGATGTATGCAAGCGTGTATGTGTGGGACTGAGTAAGTGCATTCGGCTGGCTGGTTGGTCTCAGCCTCCAGGGGGTATTACACTCAAAACACAGCATCCAGTGCCACTTCTGCTGCATAAGTTCTGCTTCATTTGCCTCCTGCTGACTTCCTGATATTTTGGCTGAATTTCATTTACAACGCTACTCCTCGCGGCTGGTATTGTCGATGCTTCCACACAGCCTTTTATGTACAGTCATTGAGGTTATTACATATATATATATATATATATATATATATATATATATATATATATATATATATATATATATATATATACATACGTTAACCGGAAGTCTTTTCACTTGCCGTGGGTAGTAACCCCAAAGATGCTGGTCTTCTGTTTCTTATCAGGTCAGGTCAGTGGAGGCAATCTGGGTTTTCAACGTAGTCCCCTTCAAGGATTGAATCCTAGGTCCCCTCTCTAATGTAATATATATACATATATATATATACAGTATATATATATATATATATATATATATATATATATATATATATATATATATATATATATATGTGTGTGTGTGTGTGTGTGTGTGTGTGTGTGTGTGTATATAATTTTTCAAAATTCTTAGATTACATAAAAATATATATGTATATATATATATATATATATATATATATATATATATATATATATATATATATATGTATATATATATATATATGTATATATATATATATAAATATATATATATATATATATATATATATATATATATGTGTGTGTGTGTGTGTGTGTGTGTGTGTGTGTGTGTGTGTGTGTGTGTGTGTGTGTGTGTATGTAACCTAAGAATTCTGAAAAATTGATATTTACCCCAGAAAGGAAGGATAACTTTCCTTGACATTGGCCCATCAGTGACCTGTCTGTTCTTAACACCAGATTTCATGTAAATGGTATTAAACTGGGCACGGTGCATTCCTCAGTCACAGCATATCTTCCTGAAAGTACAGTAAGTCTTCATGGGGTTCAGCGTGATGAGATCGAAGTCCCAAGCCAGAGAAAAATGATTTATGTCTGCTCGACGTCCACCTTAGGTGAGAGCACGGGAGACAGAAGAGAATCAGTAATCCGGCTGTGCAAAAAAATATTCTTAACGGTAGAGGCTGGAGTTGAGAAAAGAAAAAATTTACTTCTATAAAATGAAAGGAGAGAGAAAATTTATTTCTATAAAAAGAAAGGTAAGAGAAAATTTATTTCTAAAAAAAGAAAGGAGAGCACTTAAACCCGTGTTTTTAGAATTCACGGTTTTGTGATTTTAGCTAGATAAAGTGTCACAGCTAATAAACAAAAAATTAAATTAAAAACCGGGAAGATCTGTCTGCAGGTTTAGTGAAAAGTGATGGCCGTGGTGACTTCCCAACTTTCCATGGTTCTAGTGACTGGAGAAGAGTAGCACTGTTCAGTTCAAGGGATAATCACTTGAGTGCACTGAAGAAATTCCTGTAACTCTTTGGGCAGCATAGATGTTCCTTTGAACTGAGTTCCTCTGATGGTTTGACAGTTTAAATATTTCGTAACTCAGAAAGAGACGATCTACCTTGAACTATCAAAACTGTTGTCACTGTCTTTGAATTGACGCTTCCAGTGAAGATTATGATTGACGAGTTTAGGTTTTATTGTTTCTTTGGTCATGTGAGCGACATAGAGAAAAACGGTGTGGGAGAGAGAGAGAGAGGTAGAGAGAGAAGGGGGAGGAGAGAAACTAACAATATATAAATATAAATATATATATATATATATATATATATATATATATATATATATATATATATATATATATATACATACATATACATATGTATGTGTATATATACATATATATATACATATGTATATGTATATATATATATATATATATATATATATATTGAAAGAGAGAGAGAGAGAGAGAGAGAGAGAGAGAGAGAGAGATTCAACATCCCGAGCATCAAACACCATTCTTATTCAAAGTTTCCTTCCAGCATCAACAAGCCCGGGGAGTGTGCCGACTAAAAACATATCCAAAAATAAGTGATTCTGCTAAAAGCCTTCTGGGACACAAACGGGCTTTAGTTCAACGTTTGAGTGGTACTCGCCGATGCAGAAAAAAAAGTAATAACAATAAAAATGCAAGCATTACGTGGAAAAGTCAGTCAGCGTAAGGCGAATATTTCCTTTAAAAAAAATGAACGCGATGATTTCTCGTATAGAATATATATTTGAAACCGTATGGGCGTTCAATTACTTTTATTTTAATCACGGGAATTTTAGGGAACAACTGACTGACTGATTTATCAACGGTAGAAATAACCTTATTACTTATTTCTTAATATCCTGGTAGATACAGAGCCCCATAAGGATTAAAGAATTGTTCTTCCCTATATAAAAACTAACACTTCGGCATTTGCTGTAAAACTGAGATAAGCTTAGCAAATCTTTTTAATAGAATATCAATATTTTTTTATATTTTCATCAAATGTGTTTTGGTAAATCTGTTCATGTAGAATTCAAATGTTCATGTTTTACTGAGAAACGGCATTTTAATCTTTCTAAGAACATTTTTATATTGTACTTTTCACTAAAGTTGCCCATGTTGACCAAGTTCATTTGTGTTTTGTTCGATTCCGTGGTTTGCAATATATGAATATAAAAATATATAGAGGCTTTTGGTAGGTTTCTCATTCTTTACTCTCTATTGAACTAGAATAATGCTGAAAAATTTCAAGAAAGTTTTAATTTTGCATTGTTACTCAGATGATACACAGGTTAAAGACATTAATAAAGGAATCTAATTTTTATTTTTCTCGGCTTCTAAAAAACATCTTGAGATTCTTGTATCTTTATGTTAAGTAACCATTTGAATCTGCGTTCAGGTATATTTTTCTATTCCGGTTTTTATTGAGCATTAAATTAGAATTTGTATCGACATAGATACCAGTCTGACAAGCAGGTCTTTATTAAGCAAATTGTGTGGTTGATTGTTCACCTCCCTTCGTTTATAGATTTTCAATCGTCACTAGATTCTTCTTCGTTATTCTCATATTTATCACCAGTTTTTATTAACATCATTATCATCGTAATTATTGACACTAAGTCTGGTGGTAATATTCATATATAATACTAAAAATCACCCATGAAAAATACGTCCCACTGAATTTCAGCGGAACCCGTTCTCATTTTCCTCATCCTCAGCACGCTGCACGCTTCAGAAAATCTAGCACTTGATCATGTTCCCCTTCCTATTTTTTCCCCTTTACACCGGGCTTTATATTTTGTGGGCACAAATCTGTAAAGAGAATTCCTAAAAAGCTACAGCCTGATAAAGGACGGGAGGAAAAAAAGAGAGGGAGATAAAAAATGGCACTTGTTAGTGGCCTCATTGCCAATTCTTCTGTCGGGCGCTAAGGTAAAAATCCCTAATCCAAAATAAGTGATGTAGAAAACACGAAATATTGTGAAATAGTGCTACTTTTTTTTTTTTTTGTCAGCCATATTCAATTTCAGTTCTACTTCTGCAGTTTTTCGTGTAGCAAAAATTGGAGCGAACATTGAAAGAAGTAGCCTAATGCTCAATTCATCCTAGCCAGTAGAATAAATATAATCCTTGATTTTGACTTTTGTGTGATAATATGTTGTACGTTGTGCCGGTTGATACGAGTCATTCTCATAAGAGGGAAACACAAAAAAATAAAGTAAAGTAACTTTAGTTCGGTTAAAATCAACAAACCTTTTCTACAAAATCCCAAAAGTCAACTTGCACAAAAAAGATCACGGCTAGTGCGAGGTTTTGCTACTAATTTCGATGATAATCAATTCGCAGTTTAATTTTACAATTAAAAAATGGTGGACAAGTGAAGGGTTTCCATGTCCATTAATCTCTCTTTCCCTCCCTGACTGCTACTGGTTCTATCCTATCTGACTCTTCTATCACCCTCCAGCAGCATGGAACTCTCTCACATTCAATTTCAGCTTCTGGCAACAGAAGTTTGTCTGCATTTAAGGACTGAGTATTATCGAGCCCACCATCTGTCCACTCCCCCCTTCCTCTCTCTCTCTCTCTCTCTCTCTCTCTCTCTCTCTCTCTCTATGTCCTCATGAAACTTTATTTTAATATTCTTTCCTGTTTCGTCTTTGTATTATAAAATACTCAGTTAATTCTCCGAATTCTGGTATTTCTTCGGAATACCCCAGATTACTCTTTCTGCAAATGAATTTGGTCCGCAAATTAAAGAAATGGACTTATTCGTATATTTAACCCTTATGCGTGACCCTTATATACAACCATTTTATATACCCTGTTACCGTTGAGAAAAGGTCTAGTATCTGTTCATTTGACCATCATTTTCAGTGTCATCGAAATCACCGTAAGTTCTTTTATTTCTATTATCCTATATTAATGTTTTAGTTTTTGGTTAATTAATCATATCCTAATACCTACTGTGTCCCTTTCCAGTTATGGACCACAGCGGAGGGACCAAGAACACAACGTGAGAAATAGGATCCACAAAGAGTCGAGGACTGTGAGCCAGGAAGGACAATAAACCTCTGCCTGTGGTGTTGCCAAGAGAAACAACAGTGCCCACAATATACCCACGGAATACCCGCAGAGTGCCCACTCCACATCCACGATTCCCTCTCTCTTCTAAGACAGTACCTCACCTCCAAGAGCAAGACGAAGGAAAACAGGAAAAGAGTTAAAATACTCTCCAAGCTACTCAACAAAACTGGGCATGCGGCAGTTGGCACTAACTGCGGTGGGTGGGTAAGAAGTGGTGGAAAAAAAAGACCATGCCCGTGTCTCTCTCTCTCTCTCTTTTTTTTTTTTTTACACCAAACTAACTTCCGGTCACTAGTGATTCGGGCATCTATAAACTCATGACCACGAATGTCTCCGACAAATGGCACTTGTGCTGTGAACTGATTATTCCCACAACTTGGCTGTTATGTAGTTTTAGTGTTGAATTTTATACAAGATGAAGAAGAGCAGCGCAAGCAGTTGCTGCCCGTGCTGAAATTGTGGTGCTACTTGATGTAATGTGTATATAACGGTGTATTTATTAATGATGTTGCCCGGTTGAGGGCAGAAATAGAACTCAGATGTTAAGGAACGTGCCTATGTACAAGATCATTCTACCTGCGTGTCTCTCTGAGTCCCATATCCATTGACAGGTGAGTAGAGAGGATTTCGTACGTTTGATATTCAGTCTCTCTCCTTTAATTTGTTCCCTTGTGCTCTGGTTTCTTATGAGTTTATGTAACTACTAAACGCTCAGATTTATCAAAAAGATCATGTTTATTCCAAAGAATAAACTATTAGAATTTTACAATCGTTAATGTGTCGTCGCCAACGTTATTTCGATTTCGTTGTGCTTAGTATCCCTGTTTTCATGACAGACAGGTGAATAATGAGCAAAAAGTTTTTGTTCCCTTGTCACTCACAATACTGGAAACATTTCTATTTTCTGACGTCGTTCTCCGAAAACCTGAATTGCTGCAAGACCGGATCGCATTAGTTCCATCACAGGCTGTGACAAAGAGTGGCTTTTATCTTATTAGCTAAGCTATATTACATTTATATTGGCTGTTAATTTGATTACCTCGTTGAATGAATGCCGTGAGATAAACAAAAAACATATTTTGAAGTCAAACATATGTTCACACACATACTTATATGTTTTAATCAATTAAATAGATGCTAAACGTCTATTCAAACCCTTTACTCACTGAAACAATCTTCCCTAGATAGAACAAAACTTCGTTTGAGCCATCACCAAAATTAGCTTAATTTGAGCAATGAAGTAGATGCTGTGACCTTGCATTGCATTCTTGTAACCACTTGGTCAGATGTAATGTCAGTAAAAAGCTACGACACAGAAATGCATAGATTTAATTAGCCAGACTGTTGTTGTTACTCTACATCACATCTACATTTTGAGTTTAACAACTGATATGATGCCGAATCGCGTTAATTTGATTTGGTCAACAGATGGCGCAGCACTAAGTTACATTAATCTGCTCGGTTAAACAGATGTTACGACTGATTTATACGATAAACTGAGTGGATTGTGGCATCTAGATTGCACTCATCTAATTAGATGCATGGGTTATGGGCAGCCGGGGGAGATACGTTGCAACCAAAGACGTTCATTCAGTCAGTGAAGGAGATTCGATATCCAAAAACATCCTTCAACCAAAGTCAAATTCATTTCGTGGAATTAAAAGAAAAAATGTTTTGTCAGTTGAACCATTTTGGTGACATGAAAATAGAATAAGATTTTACCAGCCAAGTAGAGTTCGTTATCCTGAATGACTTTGCCTCATCTGTTGAGGGTTCAGTCGATAATTTCTTTGTTCAGAAAATATTGCCGAATTATTGACATTAAAACTAGTTAAATTAAAAATCAACCCTTTTGTTCTTTCCATGCTCCTTTATTCCCATTCAAAGCCGTGATTTCAGCGAAAAAAATAGAAATAAACCTTTGCATGTAAAAGTAAAGATAAAATATTGATAAAATACAAAGGTAAAAGAGTATTTAGTTAAATAAGCGAGGCAAAATAAATGCAAACAGAAGTCAAGTATTTTCATTTCACCAAATTTAAATGTACCACAATAGCTAAATGATACTGTGGCACATTCAATGGTTCACTGAAATGAAATGCAAGTGCCGCCAACAATACCCTTTGTCGTTTTGCTTAATTTCCCCTTTCATATTTAAGTGGCATCGAGTAAAAGTTAGCGAACATTTTGACAGGTTAGAAGCGGTCGCATTCCTTTTCAGTAATTAATAAATTTGTAACAGCGCTGCAGAATTTACACAAAAATAAAAGTTATTCCTTAATTATTTTTTTATGCTATCAAGTTGACAAGAACGTTATATAGAATTATTTTTTAATATCAACAGAGAAAATCATTGAAAATCCGCTTGAACTTAAGATGTCACATGTTGAAAAAATCATTGTTCTGAAATTCGAGAGAATAGGAAAATAGACGAACTAGTTAACACAGTTTAATAAAGTATCTTAGTACGAGTTCGACAGATCTAATTTGCTCTTTTGTTCGCTGGCAACTGGCCAATGATTTTGAGAATTTCTAAAGTTGAAATTACTGAAGTAAAGCTTGGACGCGTGTCAAGGCAGAAGCAATATATTTTACTTGTTCGCGCTTGAGTCAGTGTTTGAGATTTTTTATATACTGAGGTGTCAGTTTTATCAAGCAGTTAAGCAAACCCGATTTTGTGTAATCTAAATAAACATTTTGCATCATAACTCGCGTATTACTTTTTTATACATATATACACATATATACAACATGTAACAAAAGATATTCTTTTTTTGATAAAGAATCCAGTGTAATTCTCGGCGTACTGATGACGTACACATTGAAAAGTAAGAAAGACTACCAATGAAATTGCTGTATTGTTCAACATGTTTGCAAAAATATACTAAAGTATATACAGTATTTATAGTATACTTTTTATATATATATATATATATATATATATATATATATATATATATATATATATATATATATATATATATATATACAGTATATACTGTATATACAATATATAGATATAGTATGTTATAATATATATATATGTATATATATATATATATATATATATATATATATGTGTGTGTGTGTATATATATATATATATATATATATATATATATATATATATATATATATATATATATATATATATATGCGTGTGTGTGTGTGTGTGTGTGTGTATGTAGTTGTGCCTAATTCATATATCATAATACAGTTAATTTATTTTCTTTTTACAGTACCATGGATCCCTGCCGACTTCCCACCACTGCCGACAACAGTAGCAGTTACGCAAGATGGTCTTCTTTGTAATTGCACATCCATTACAGTGCAAACAAACCTACAGGAATTCTAATGAATTACGGACCCAGTTATGCTGTCATTTACAAATCCGGTTTTCATGTCAGTTACAAACCCAGTTTTGCTGTTAAATTTACAATAGCTTTTCATGTAAGAATTATCAAAGCTTGAGAAGCTGAGTGAATGGTTTACTGAAGGAGTGTGACGACCCAAGCGAAAGTGATAGATATTAGTTATGAGAGCACGAAAGTGCTGAAAAATGTGTTGAATTTTTTAACAATATTCTTTCAAAGATTAACAAGTAATGTTATTATATTTTGGTAAATAATGGTGACTCACAGAAAGCGAAGATTATTAATAATATTTTCTCTTCTAATAAGTTATAGTGTTTTTTGGATACATTCATCATAACTGAAAAGTGTCGTATGGTATAATGATTTATTGGTTAGTTATTATTCCCTAATGCCTCACGGTTTCACAAGTGTGTTAGTGCGCTTGCGCACGCGTGTCGAAAGACTAAAGAAAAAATTCCCCTCATTCCAGACACCTAACACGAGCACGCAGCCTCGCGTGGTATCCAATCTCCAGGTAATATTTAATAGCTTGTCTTAATCCCTTAGGGGAGAATATTGAGCCCTTTTATAAAAGGGGACCTCCTGACGAGCCTATTAATGTCCCCTTCCCCCCTGAGTCAATCAGGGTTAACACAGTGCCATTCTTTAATGAGGTGGCCAGAAGTTCTTGTGCACTTTCATTGAAGTTTATTGGCACTTAAAGGAGATTAACGACCTTATAGCTCTAATCCTTTCAAGTGGCGACTGAGAATCATGGCTGCCTCAAGGGTGGTCCGAGATATTCTACTGTCCTTTTCGGCGAATTTAAAAATGGTCTCTGGTTTACAAGTCGCCCGCTCTGTCGGTGTGTCAGTTTGACTTCAGTCATGCAGTCTCGAAATTATCATTATCATTAATGGAGAAACAAATCCGCAGTTATCTGTATGTACATATATTTAAAGATAAATCTGTACAGATTCCCGAAAGCTCTCTGTACAGATTTATCTTTAAATATAAGTACATATACTGTGGATTTCTTTCTCCATTTCAAGACTCATGCTACTAGAGTATTTCTTATTAATTATCATCATTATTAAGAACAAAATAAAACCCTTTTCTAGGGTGTAAATCTTGATATGCAGATAGAAGTACACTACATTCTCAACAATATTTACACTAAAAAAAAGGGTGTCTCACTTTATCCTCATCTTGAAAGAACGTGACTGTTCTTCATAATCTTCTTTATTATTATTACTATTTACTGAGAAAATCAAACATAATCATTGATTTGTCTAAGTTTTCTGATGCCAATATTATTCTATAAATTGTTACTCTAACATTTCAAAATACTCATAAAAGTCTGTATTTATAATATTGCTTTCATCTACTGGGAGGCAATGTAACATACATTTCAAAACAGCGAGGCTTAAATCTCTGCAAGAAACTACATAAATCTTATATTAAAACAATTTGATTACTTGGATAAATGAATAAAGACAGATTAACTTAGCCTTTTTTATGATAACACATCATAAGAAACTTTCGTGACACAAGAAGCTAAAACTGAAGAATCCTGATGAAAATATTGTAGAATCTTAAATTGTATATGCTGTAGATTATTAAAAAAGATTAAGGGGTCAGTGACCTTGATGTTATAACTAAACTTATAATAAAGATTTTAAAGCCTATAAAACATCAGCACCCTAAGCCTATAAGTCGTTATTTTCTAAAAATAAGCGATGATGAGCACATGATGATTTTTTTTTCATTAATGCGAGAGGATGAGTACCATGTTTTTTTGAAAGATAATGGATGGTGGCCTTAAAAATAAGCTAAAATAATTTCACGTTAAAGGATTTAATTTAGGTCCCTTCAAAATCATGCAAAATTAATCATGGTTTTATTTTTCATTTAAATTTTTTGTACTTGTCAACTATATGTCACTGAGGCAATAAAGAATTACATTACTTTTTTTGTAAAGAGAAATATCTGATGATGCATGATTATTTTTTTATATAAATTAAAGTCAAGGAGTCAAAATATAAATTGTTTATTTCAAATTAAGAGATTATAGATAGATTTTGAGTTTTATTGTTCATTTTTTTTTTTTTTTTAGAAAAGAAAGAACATTGATTCACGTGATAATACATTGCCAAATGGGCATATTTTTATCTTTCCTTTTTAAGGTAAATTACGTGAGAATTTTTATCTTATTTCTTTAAGACAATTTAATAATATCTTATCTAGGTTAACATAGAAGATGAATTGAAACGAAAACGCTATTTTATAAAAAAAAAAAAAAAAATAGAGATCCTAAGATATAATTTGAATGATGCAAGACTTTTACCTATTTTTTCAAAGTATGAGTACTCATCTAATCACATCTGATTTCATTCAAGGGAGATATATCTTCGCCTTTATTAAGTCTTGAACCATTTTACAGAGGAACAAACATTCTTTTATAACAATTTTCATTATAATTTCCTTTTTAAAACTATTTTTCTTAGAATCTTATTATTGTTTGTCTAAGATTCTTGAGTTGTCTATTATTTTAAGTAATAATTCGCGAAATTCTTAAAAAACACCAAGAGATGAATGAAGTTCACGAAGGTCGTCCAGCACAAAATAATGCACTAACGAACTCAGTACATTCAGCGGCTCAAGTTCTGATAACAGAACAGCTTCTCTGTTTTATAGCCGACACTGACTTAACATTTTCTATTCTCCTTTGGGTAGGGAATTCTGAACTTTGTACTGATTAATGAAGTTTATTCTATGTCTTTGCTGTACATGATTCTCTGGAAGTGTTTTCATTCTTTTTTTTTCTCTCTCTCCTTTTTCTCCTTTTTTTTTTTTTAGGCATTAGCGTACGAAAATGCTCAGTAGTTATATACGGTATACTTTTCACTAGTTATTATTAAGGATGGTATATCATGGAAAATGAACAGAAAAGTTGCCATTTTTTCACTCAGGAATTATATAAAGAAATTATGGTCAATTTTCACGTTGTATTTTGCACTTTGTGAATATACGGATATTTTATGCCAAACTTTATTCAGCTGCCAGCATGAAAGTCTGTTTCTTGAGTATATCACTAAATAGTAACTATATTTTTCGTTCATGAATTGAAACAGCAGATTCAGTTAGCTACTATCATTATCTCCCGTTCTAATTCGTTACTTTTTTTATCAAAGCCATTTAGCAACAAATATTTTACTTTTCTTTTTCATTAACGAATTGATATCACAAAAATACTTGGCAACCAGAAAGTTTCTTAATTTTACTTTCATGAATTTGAAATATAGACATTATTTGAAGTATAGAAACTCATCGGCGCCCTGAAGCGCCCTGCCTTTCTATCCATGAACTGAAAACATAGAAGCTTATGGTAACAATGGAGTCTCTCACGCCTTTGTTCATGAATTAAATACATAAAGACACTTAACAACCATAAAGTCTCCCACCTTTTTCTTCATGAGCCGGAGACACTAGGCAACCAAGAAGTCTTTTGCTTCTCTCATGAAGAGAGCAACTCACTACTTAGTGATATACTAGGCAATAATGATTATTATGTAAGTCGCATTTCTACAGTGAAATAAAGAGTACTATTTTCAAACGATGTGTTTGTTTTCCTTACTCAGTACAATGGAAATGAATGAAAATAAAAATAAAACACAGCATCTCAGACATCTTGTAGTGCACTACTGGACGCTGGAATTTGTCTTCATTTCGTAATTTAAACTAAACATCAAAAACTGAACCTAGAAAACATCATTGTATGTATATATATATATATATATATATATATATATATATATATATATATATATGCAATGTGTGCACACACACACACACACACACACACACACATATATATATATATATATATATATATATATATATATATATATATATATATATATATATATACACACACACATAGTATTTCCCAATCTATGAATTTTCGCTGTGGAAGGAATATGTATTATAGTCAAACTGTTGTTTTTATGGAAGCGAGGTCTGATGTATACTTGGTGCTGTATGGCATAAAATGTCATAAACGTACTGAAGTTTAGCTCACTGATGCAGTTTTCTTGAAAGAGAAGGCTAACAAAATGTCTTAAGTCGACATGAAAACTGACACCTACAGCAACTTGGGGAGTGATGGCCAATCAGCCATACAAAAGTTCAGTAAAAAATTCTGGCAATTATTTCCTTCGTTTGTGGCCCTCTGATTTCTTATAGTTTCTCGCTTTATTAATTCCTTCGTGTTTATGGAATCATTACTGTAGAATGCATTTGGAAATCATGTTAATTTAGATTTTAGACCATTTCATTTGTTCGAGTAACTGGGCTGAAATTTGGAATAAGTTATCTTGTCCGGAACTTTGTTTAATAAAAATAAATTTTTTCATCATTGTATAATTTCTTTATCATTGATTACAAATCGTTACGCATTTAAAAGGCATCGTTAGCTTTCGCAGAATAAAGATAAGCGGACATTATTTTCGTGACTGGAATATTACAGGCAATTTTTTGGTTTAAATTTTTGAGTAGCCGAAGAGATAGAACATTTTTATTTATATGACTGAAACAATTTTGCTCTGTTTTTACGCTTTTAACACAGACATTATCATGACAGAATTATACTTTAATATCATTATTTCTGTGACTGTCATCGTAGCAGAAACATTATCATAACTGAGGCAGTTTTTTACAACAGGATTTTTTTTTTAAATACAACGTTTTTTTCACATTGATTCATTCTTAACATCTTAACGCATATCAATAATAGAAAAAAAAAAACAAATACCATGGAACAAGCGTTCGCGAGTACTCGATATCTTTCCTAGCATTCAGAAATACCAGGTAAGTGAAAAACAAGGAACGTAAATTATCACAAACTCTCTTAGTCTTCCCTAACCTGTCTGGGCGGGGAACCCATTTTTTTTAAGTCAGCGATATTTCACGTACATGGAGCTACGCACCCTTATGGGAGTATCCATTAATAAAACTCGTCTGAGCAAAGGGATAAAAATTGCCGACATTGTTCTTCTACTTTGCTTTGTATGTTTTAGGGAGATAGTACTACTACTACTACTACTACTACTACTACTACTACTACTACTACTAATAATAATAATAATAATAATAATAATAATAATAATAATAATAATAATAATAATGTGTACTATTATCGACATTATCAGTATATTTTGAACTGAGAGGTTACCCTTGTAACTAATCCTTTTAATAATTTACACATGTACATATACAACATATTCAAAGGAAGGACCCGGAGAGAATTTTCTCGAGTAATAAGGTCGTAATTGTTTTCACTGTAGGCTTCATAAGAAAAGAAGTGAACAGCAACGCAATGACGAAGATATGATCATAAATCGAGAAAGGTGTTTATATTGGCTTGAAAAGAAGACTTTCTTTTTTGTCCAAAATCCGACTTCGTTCTCTGATAAACCCTCAACAAGACGGTTTTTATTCTAATGAAGCCTGAAGGAAGATGAATGTGGTTGGGCCGTGAGGTAAATGAATAATGAGTTTGTTGAAGAGGGGTGCAATAACAGGTACCTTCCGGCTTCTGTTTATACACAGACAAATGGGGCACAAAAATTCAGGTATTTTCATCCGTCTCCAGTTATCATGAATGTTACCTTTCATAGCAATGCCGACGGAAATGAGCAATTTATTGCCAGTATTTAACCCCAGCCTAATAATAAACGGGTATGAGAAGGAAAGCACTGGTAAACTTCGCTCGTGAAAAAGGAAAGCTTCTATTAACTGTGGAATCAAGAAATACGTAGATTTCCAAAGCTTCTCAAAAGAGGGTGAGTACATAGGATAAAATATCTTCAAACTATTCGATCCAAATAGACAGGAATATAGACCACTGTTTTCCTGATTTCATCAAAGATATACGACTGTCAGTAAAGGGACTAAAACTTACATCCCTGATATAAAATGATGGCACGGGAAACTTTTTGTAGGCCTGCAAAGCATTAATAAAAAGCCCATCTCTCCTAGACAGATGGTTCTTTTACGACCCTTTCATAATGTATTATAAATGTTATCAGTATAATAATAAGATTGTCAAAATATTTCCCTGTTGGTTATAAACAAAATGTAGGCTACAGTGATAAGGAATGGTACTGTGTACAGATAACCGAATTCGAGTTTTTTTTAATCTTATTCATTTTTCCATACTGGACCGGCAGATAAAGTCCATATCTAGACCAGGAAAACTAAAGAATACTGAGAAATCCACATGATCAAACAAAGTTCCTCAGATCGTACTGGTGAAATGAAAGAGAAAAATTTAGACGCCACATGACAAATTTCATCATAATCATAAAAAAAGACATTTTAAATGACAGGAGTACAAGGATATTAACAATATACTCCATATTGTGACACACAGTAACAAAACACGCGGACGTTAGGTTAAGCTATCAATATTCAGGAGGTTTGCCCTGGATCGTCATGATAATCATCTTCAACGGAACGTTAACAACAGCAGATACCAACAGATGTCAGAATGACTGACAACGGCATACAAAAGGAATCACCAGGGGTTAAGAGTCATAGATATAAAAAGTTGTTTATGTATATATATATATATATATATATATATATATATATATATATATATATATATATATATATATATATATATATATATATATATAATGGCCAGAGACACTGAAAAGTCGTCGTTCCCAACCCATTCGGTGAGTCGAGTCCACCTGGTGAGTAATCACTTATCACTTGTAAATTACCCTCCGCTGTTTATTCCGGGAGTGTGAATGACTTTGATATTAAACGACATTTGTAGCTTAATGTTTGTGAATATCATAAAAAAATGTCACGGTGTTTATGACAGTAATATATATATATATATATATATATATATATATATATATATATATATATATATATATATATATATATATATATATATATATATATACATATATATATATATATATATATATATATATATATATATATATATATATATATATATATGTGTGTGTGTGTGTGTGTGTGTGTGTGTGTGTGTGTTTGTTTGTGTATGCATATATTTTTTTCATACATACATATTTCAATGTGCATATACAGCGACAGAGAGAAAGAGAGAGAAAGGGGTTAAAATGTGGTATGGAAAGGCAACTTGAGCAAGATTTAGAATTAGATAAATAATCAAAAGCAGAAACTATTCAAGAATACGTTCACAATCTTGATATGATTTAAGAAGGACTGAAAATATACATTTAAGTTATAAAAAGTTCCAAGGAAGTCTAGAAAGTCTACACGTTGATTTTGGAAATATTTCGCAAAGTTTACAGAGAACACAAAATCATTAATGTTCTGGTGGACATACCTGTAACGTATAAAGGTCAAAATGTTCGTCCTATTTCTATTTGGCACAGGAGACCTTTACAGTAAGTGAATCATATGTATCAGGGTCGTCCAAGTTGTTTAGCCTGAGGGCCACTCTTGAAAAAACAAAAAGTCATTCGGGCCCACCTGTGTCTGTGTATACATAGTATATGTGTATACGTACATATATATATACATATATATATATACATATATATACATATATATGTGTGTGTGTGTTTATATAAATCTCATCGTTTGAAAATATGATTAACACACAACAGACGCCAATGAAACTTTCCTTTGCAGTTATTGATTTTTGCAAGGAATATTTCATTTATTCGGGATTAACGGTAAATCTAATTTTTAAGATATAAAAAGGAGGAATACACTTTTACTTATTTTTCTCTAGCGGGCCACTTTTGGCCAGGGGCATGCGGTTGGACGACCCCGATATATATCACCATTTATCAGAGAGATCACCTTTTATCTATGTACCTCTCTTATGAAGAACTCTGACTCTTACTTCATTTAATTCTGTCTTCCCAAAGTTCTTGAACAATTATGCAGAAAGATAAGTATCTTCAGGTGTTTTATATGAATGTTGTCGCTATCAGATCATGAAGCATTCGCTCGTTTATGGATGAATGACTGAATTCTTAAAAATGCATGTGCATTCCCTTTTACACATGCAAACACACACACACAAACACACACACACACACACACACACACACACACACACACACATATATATATATATATATATATATATATATATATATATATATATATATATATATATATATATATATATATATATATATATATATATATATATATATATATATATATAAATATATATATATATATATATATATATATATATAAATTATATATATATATATATATATATATATATATATATATATATATATATATATACATATATATATATATATATATATATATATATATATATATGTGTGTATATATACATATATATATATATCAATTATATATATATATATATATATATATATATATATATATATATATATATATATATATATATATATATAAAAGTGAATGTATATTTGTTTGTCCACTATAGAAATCTGAACCGCTTGACCGACTCAATCAAAATTTAGCATACGGCCTCTATGTCAACCCAGAAAGGTTTATGCCTCAAAATCAAACCCCTACCCTGTGACAGACATACAAAAACAGACAGAGAAATGAAATTATTGTTTTTACGTCACCTTTTCCTTCAGTGCTTTATGGGATAATTTTCATTTTTCACTTGATGCTCCACCTTTTCTTCCAGGCGTTGTCAGACGTACTATTAACCTACAGTAATTAATCCCATATAACATCAATTTTTGGTCAGATTTTACGTGAATTTTTATCATAATTTATGATGATATATATAATTGTTTATTACCTTGATAAAATCTACATTGAAATCCTAAATCGATCATTTCTATTGTAGTAAGCGAAGCCGTGTTTGCGCATCCGTAGTAGTGACTAAACCCGACACTTTCAACCAGCAGAAACCACCTCCAAACCTCTCTCTCTCTCTCTCTCTCTCTCTCTCTCTCTCTCTCTCTCTCTCTCTCTCTCCCAAACAATCTGGAGCGAAATCTATCTCTACCTATGAGGTTTATTACTGTATTATTACCTAGAGAGAAGAACAAGAATTGACGTTGCAAAAAAAGTGTAAGGCAGCGTCTGCATAAGGAACAAAAAAAACATTAGTCGGCAACTATTGGTACATACAGCATACAGTAGAAGTTGAGATGATATAACATTATACCTCCAATGATTCCATATGTCTAACACCTATGTCTTTGTAAGAGTAAACGGCCATAAAAGGAATATATATTGAAAAATAACCGTTAATTTTACATACGCGACACCTAGCAATGGCTTCATCACTTGGAAAGCGATAATCACAAGTCGTATGCCCCGCCAGTTAATCCATATGGTTGAAGACGTTATATGATATAATAAGTAAATAAACACATTTCCTATTTATGGACGGTGTCTAAATGGTCCTACAAACTACGTGATCACCAACATCGTGTAGGAAGAACAACACGTTGTTGGCTGTGCTGTTTAACCTTTATGGGTGGAGCCTATTTCCTAGGGAAACACA
>NC_089783.1:16959281-16971781 GCF_040412425.1 Macrobrachium rosenbergii | reverse complement strand
GCAGCCTGTACAATGGGCGCACGCGCGAGAAAAGAGGAGAAAAGATAAATATAAAGCAGAAAAACCCTACGCGCAAGCGCGGCGACTTGTACTTTCAACCTCTGCTGGCTAAGTTGACGCAATGAAAAGAATAGTTTTCCTTCATATTTGCGCTCGGTCAATATTTAAGCTTTCGCGTCAAGGGCCTTTTTTTTTATTTAGTTTCCTTGTACGAAAATGATAACTTCATAGCCCCGAGACAGCTGGCGTGTAGGACCGAGTGTAAATTTGTCAAGTTAATCTAGGAGTAAACGTTGAGCGGAATAAGGAAACTACTGAACATGTTCTGCGAGTGTCAGAAAGATCTGAATTTATTTTTTGTCGTGCTTAGTCTCTAGTTGTTATTGTGAACAGGTATTTATGAGATGAAAGTAAGAGAGGCAGGTTGTGGTGGTTCTTGTATTTGTTCTTATTGTTTTTATTTCTGGAAAGCCCTTTGAGTTACTGTATAAAAGTAAATGAATGTTCAAGCTTTCTGTCTATCTATCTGTTTCTTTGATTTTATAACCTAATGATAATAAAGGTATTTTTTAAGGTAATAGCGAAAAGCACAAAAAATAAACAAACAGGAGAGAGAGAGAGAGAGAGAGAGAGAGAGAGAGAGAGAGAGGCTCTTTGTAAATAAATACATCTCCAGCTTTCTTAAAATAATTAAAGTACACCAAATTAACTTCCTAACTATCTGTCTATCTATTCTTAAGACTATTATCGCCTGATCTAATTACATACCTTAATTTACAATGACTACAGTATAAGTAAGGTGCAAACGCTGACACTGGCTTCTAAAATTATCATTCACAAATTCATTGCCTTCTAGAGAGAAATAATGCACATGACATGCAATTACCCTGGACATCTGAATATGTCACTTTATTATTATTATTATTATTATTATTATTATTATTATTATTATTATTATTATTATTATTATTGAAAAGGACGGCTGTATTTTGCGAATCTATCTTATACAGGATCTTTTCTATTTTCCTTATAATTCGCTTTTCAGGCTCAGCAATGTTGGCCAGCAACTGGCCATATTCACACCGGAAAAGGACAGTGAGATGAGGGTAGTGCTTTTATTGAATTATTCATTCAAAATTAGTAGATTTCTTCGAGGGTCAGTAGGGCAGACATTATCCTCGATGATGTTCTTGAGGGCAAGTTCATCTTCTTTATATTTTTGATGGAATTGTCCTTTATAGAAGAGCTCTGTGCGTTCCTGCCAGTATCATTTATTGATGTTCGTCTTGACAGACTCTTCTATATTTCGGTTTGGATGTCCATTGTCGACGAGGGTCTGGGCTACACTTTCCATTCTTCGTGTGTGTCAGTCCAGGAGGAGCGGTGCGAGAGGGCCCCCGGACGTAGGCGCTGATGGTGGAGTGCTGCACTAGCTCGCTCCGTTCATACACATGCCCAGATTCGTCGGCTTCGTGTAGACCTTCGTAGAGAATAAGGCCTGCCTCTGCTCAACAACGACATCAAGGTAGGGGAGGCAGCGGTCTTGGATACGTTCGATGGTGGAACTGAGGCAGCTATAGTTGTGGAAAGCTCGCCTCAGGTTCTCGATTTCTTCTTACGAACTGGTGCTGACAAAGGAGTCGTCGATATAGCGCACGTACATCCTCGGTTGGTCGATGTTTTCGAAGACGCTTTGCTCCACAGTGCCAATATAGAAATCTGTGAAGAGGACTCCAAGGGGAGAACCCATTGCCACCCTGTCGATCTGGGTGTACATATGGCCACGGTGGTTGGAGAAAAGGGCCTTTTTGGTGCATCTTTCCAGGAGGGCATGGAGGGAATGTTCAGGGATGTTCAAGGATGGGGTGGTGGGGTCCCTATATCCACAGTCCAAGATCATCTGGATGGTCTCATTGACATGGACGTTGGTGAAGAGGGACTCCACATTCATCGAAGCAATACATTCTCTGTGATGTGACATTCTCTCGGTGAGACGTAATCGTTCATGGTCTGGATAATCTACCCGATAATACGCGTCTTACATACAATTAGCGAATGAAATATAGCTAAAAGTGTTTGTGAACTATCGGTGATTAGCTTAACATCAGATTAGAGTGATAAACCGTCTAATAAGTTGTTTACGAGTGAATTAATAAAAGCTGAAAATCATGGAGGAATCAGCCAACAGTGGCAAAAGGTGGAGAAACCTAGCTTGCATTGGAGACATTCAACATGATGAATTGGCAGGAAGGGAACTTGGTTTGCTGATCGTGGAGATGAATTGCAACATCGACCAAAAAGATGTGGAAGCATTCACAAACATATTGAAAGGATACGATCCTTCAAACTGGAGCAAATCTGTAGAAAATATAATGAAAATAATAGAAGGGATACCAATGAAAGTTCAAGTTATCAAAAGACTTATAAAGAAAAATACAAAAATCAACACATTCCATCAAAGAAAATAAGTACGGTGCAATTAGTGAATATATTGATTGATGCAATAGGCAAACGGATGCCTAAAGCATGTAAACTATGTAGAGTGTGGTATAGCATTGTAAATCCACAAAACCTGATTAGGAAATGCTATGCTTGCCACATACCGACACACCCTTCATGCGCTGAAGTTGAGCAAAATAGAAATAAGGACACAAAAATATTTTGCTCAACATGTCTAGTATGGATAGACAAGGTCATTAAATCAAGACTTAATGTACAGATTGTGGAGGATGAAGAAGATGAAGAAGATGAAGAAGAGGAAGAAGAAGAAAATAGAAAAGAAGAAAATAAGACTGAAGAGAGAGAAAAGATTAATGAAAACAAAGAACAGGATAATAGTATGGATGCAGAGAAACTCATAGATTCTACATATGAGGCAATACAGCAACATACATATGAAGAAATAAATTATGACCTGATAAATCAAAATAAAATCCCAAAGAGGTTGTACCCGGATCTCCATACTGAGGGGAATGAACAAGAAAAAAAAAAAAAGAAAAGAAAGACACAGTATGCACCCTTTTGAAAAGAGGGAATTGCAGGTTTGGTGAAAGATGTTATTACAAACATCCCAAGATATGTCACAATTATGAGATCTATGGCAAATGTGCATATCTAGATGGCAATGAAGAGGAATGCAGAGATCTACATCCAAAAATATGTAGAAACTGGAAAGAAGGAAATGGATGTAGGTTTAATAAGAAATGTAGGTACAGTACATGCATCCTGTAGCCATGAAAGACCAAAATCAAAATCAAATACATATAAAAAACCAAGGTAAAAATGAAACAAATAAAGAAAAGAACAAAGATCATGTGATGAAGGCAAAAAGCAAGCCAACAACACATTATGAAAAGTCAGCACCATGATATGAGCCATCAGCACCTAGATATAGCACAAGGAACAAGCAATGTATCTATGATGCAAGGGGATGGTGCAGATATGGAGATAAGTGCAGGTTTATGCACAAAGTGAATAAATATGAAGCTGGAAGAACAAATATAATGGAAAAGTTGGATTTTTAATGTACGAATTTCTGGAAATGAAAAAAAGATCAACATATCAGAACAGGAAAGAGACATGGGAAAATCCTTATTATTACCCATATTAGATAATGGAGATAATATGCAAACCATCATAGTGATGAACGCGCAGGGTCTAGTTTCGAGTAACTCAAAAGAAAGATAGAGTTCTTAGAAGAACTAACCCAAAATGAAAAATAGAAATATTGAATATAAGTGAAACCTGGTATTCCCAAGAGACTGGTAATGATGACCAGATAAAGGGTTTCCAAACTTATAGATCAGATAGAAAAAATAGAAATCAAGGGGAACCGCGATATATGGGAGAGATGCCAATCAAGGAAAAATCTGTGAGAAATATAGTAACACAGAATGTGAATTAATAGCGGTAGAATTTGAATCTGAAAAATTAGTGAACATTGTAATATATAGACCCCTAATACTAAAGAGTTTGACATAATAATTGAAAAATTGGATGAAATATGTAGAAATCACAAGGACTGGACTATACTCCTAACCGGAGACTTTAACTTTCCTTTTGTAGAATGGAAAGAACGAATAGGAGACTGTGGTTGTATTTATACATATAAAAAAGAGAGCAATAGTAGTGCAGAAGATAAGAGGCAATTTGAAAAGCTATTAGATATGCTACTAGAACATAACATTCAGCAAATAAATCACCTACCAACAAGAAAGGATAATATTTTAGACCTAGTATTTGTGAATGAGGTGAACTATGTTAAAGAAATAATAGTATATAACACGAGTATTTCGGACCATAATGTCATAGAACTAACAGTCCGTTCCAGAACATACGAAAACAAAGAAAAGCAAGAGACGAAAAATGGGAAGGATATGGAAAATACAATTTCTATAGTAAGAATATAAATTGGTCAAAAATAAATGAAGAATTAAACAAAGAATGGGAAAACATATTTGTAAGTGATGATATACAGGTAAATACCGATATATTATATAAAATATTAGAGGAAATAGTGGAAAATATATACCGAAGAAAAAAGTAAGCATCAGTCACGAGTTCCAAGAGACAGAAGGATCTTGTTCCAGAAAATTAGAAAGTGGAAAAAGCTCTTGCAAAAGAAAAGAATGCATGGAAAGTGATGGAACTAAAAAGTAAGATAGAAAATGCAGAACAAAAGATTATACAATCAAAAGAAAATGAGAAATGGAACCTAGAAGAAATGACACTACAAAATATCAAGCAAAACCCTAAAATTTTTTATTCATATGCAAAAAAGATGAATAAAATAAGAGTAGAAATAGGCCTTCTAAGAATTGAAGGGCGATTAACGAATGAAAAAAAGGAAATATGTAACATATTAGCAGAAAGATATAAGAGTGAATTTACACCTAGAATTGACAATGAAGATAATGATACAGAAATAAGAGATGAAAATACTGAATACTTATCAGATATAGATATTACAGAAGCCGATATTGTGCAGGCTATTAATGAAATTAAAATGGATCAGCAGCAGGACCAGATGGAGTACCTGCCATATTGTTAAAGAAAGTGGTTCATTCAATCGCAAAGCCGCTAGCAATATTATTAAGACAAAGTATAGATACAGGCAAGATTTATGATGAGCATAAATTAGCATATATTACTCCTACTTTCAAAAGTGGTTCAAGACTAGAGGCAAGTAATTATAGGCCTGTGAGTCTGACATCTCATATTATGAAAGTATATGAAAGGGTAATGAAAAAAAATATAATGAAACATTTAATGAAAAATAGATTGTTCAATATAGGACAACATGGTTTTGTACCCGGAAAAAGTACACAAACCCAACTGTTAGTCCACCATGACAGCATATATAAAAATATGATAAATGAAAAAGATACAGATGTGGTTTACCTAGACTTTGCAAAAGCTTTTGACAAGGTAGATCATATATATTAGCGAAAAAAAATTAGAAAACATAACATTGTTGACAAAGTAGGAATATGGATAAAAGAATTTTTGCAAAATAGAAAACAGATAGTGATTGCAAACGATGAGAAATCGGATGAAGCTACGGTAATATCCGGTGTACCACAGGGTATGGTGTTAGCTGCATTGCTGTTTGTGATTATGATTGCAGACATAGACAGTAATGTTAAGGACTCAGTAGTAAGAAGTTTCGCAAATGCCACAAGAATAAGTAGAGAAATTGCTTGTGATGAAGATAGGAACTCGCTACAAAGAGACCTAAACAAAATATATAAATGGGCAGAGATAAATAGGATGGTATTTAACTCTGATAAATTTGAATCAATGAACTATGGTGATAAAGTAGGAATGCTATATGCATATAAAGGACCTAATAATGAGACAATCACAAACAAGGAAGCAGTTAAAGACCTTGGTGTGATGTTGAATAGGAATATGTTATGCAATGATCAAATAGCAATTCTATTGGCAAAATGCAAAGCAAAAATGGGAATGTTGTTCCGGCACTTCAAAACAAGAAAAGCTGAACACATGATTATGCTTTATAAAAACGTACGTACGTAATCCACTTGAATATTGCAATATAATATGGTACCCACACTACCAAAAGGATATTGCACAAATAGAGAGTGTACAAAGGTCATTTACAGCTAGAATAGAAGAAGTTAAGGACCTTGACTACTGGGAAAGACTACAATTCTTAAATTTATATAGTCTTGAAAGGAGAAGAGAACGCTACATGGTAATTCAAGCATGGAAACAGATAGAAGGAATTACCGAAAACATCATGGAACTAAAATTATCAAAAAGAGCAAGCAGAGGTAGATTAATAGTGCCAAAAACTATACCAGGAAAATTAAGGAAAGCACACAGGACATTAATTCACCACGCACCAGCATCGATAATGCAGCATCTATTCAATGCGCTACCAGCTCATCTGAGGAACATAACAGGAGTGAGTGTAGATGTGTTTAAGAATAAGCTCGACAAATATCTAAGATGCATCCCAGACCATCCAAGACTGGAAGATGCAAAATATACCGGAAGATGCGTTAGCAACTCTCTGGTAGACATCAAAGGCGCCTCACACTGAGGGACCTGGGGCAACCCGAACGAATTGTAAGGTCTGTAAGGTCTGTAAGGCATCGCTTTTAAGGCCTCCAGGACCTCTGCTGACGACTTCAGGCTGTGGCTGTCCGGGACGTAAGGAATTAGGACGGCATTGAGCCTCTTGGAAATTGGTACATCAGGGCAGGAATCTGACTGATGATGGAGTTCAGGGGGTAACCTCTCTTGTGTGTTTTGACATTCCCATAGATGTACCCCAGGTCACAGTCTCCTATGACTGGTGGTAGGTGAAGGGCGTTAGAGGTGGCATTGACCGTCTCTATGATCCTGTTTGCCTCCCGCCTGGTCTCAGGTGATGATCTCGTCGACAGGGTTCTTAGTAATTCTTTGAAATTTGGAGCTGTCTGCCAGGATTTTGTTGGAAGTTGGACCAAATCCTGGCGGACAGCACCAAATTTCGAACACTTGCTAAGAACCCTATTGACGGGATCAAGCGGGAGGCCAACACGATTATAGAGGTGGTCAACGCTGCCTCTAATGCCCTTCACCTGCCACCAATCACGGGAGACTATGACCGAGGTACATCTACGGGAATGTCAAAACGCACAAGCGAGGTAACCCCTACGCCCCATCATCAGTCAGAATCCTGCCCCAACCTACCAGTTGGCCAAGAGGCTCAATGTCATCCTAACCCTTACTTCTCACAGCCTGAAGTCGTCAGCAGAGTTCCTGGAGGCCCTAAGAGCGACGCCCCCCGGAGGATGTATTGCATTGATGGATGTGGAGTCCCTCTTTACCAACATCCCTGTCGACGGACCCCACAACCCCATCCCTGAACATCCCTGAGCATGCCCTCCATACCCTGTGGGAAATATGCACCAAAAAGGCCCCTTTCTCCAACCACTGTGGCCATATGTACGCCCAGATCGATGGGGTGGCGATGGGTTCTCCCCTTGGAATCCTCTTCGCCAATTTCTATATTGGCACTGTGGAGCAAAGGGTCTTTGAAAACATCAACCAGCCGAGGATGTATGTGCACTACATCGATGACACCTTCGTCAGCACCAATTCGCAAGAAGAAATCGAGAACCTGAGGCGTGCTTTCCACAACTATAGCTACCTCAGTTTCACCATCGAACACAGCCAAGACCGCTGCCTCTCCTTCCCTGATGTCCTTGTTGAGCAGAGGCAGGTCTTATTCTCTACGAAGGTCTATACGAAGCTAACAAACCTGGGCATGTGTATGAACGGAGTGAGCGAGTGTCCCGAGAGGTAAAGCGCTCCACCATCAGCTCCTACATCAGGAGGGCCCTCTCACACTGCTCCTCCTGGAATGACACACACGAAGAAATGGAATGTGTAGCTCAGACCCTCGTCAACAATGGACATCCAGACCGAAATATAGAAGATTCTATCAAGGCGAACATCAGTAAATGGTACTGGCCTCGCCCTAGTGTTCCTGAATGCATAAAGCTCCTCTATAAAGGACAATTCCATCAAAATTATTAAGATGAACATACCCTCAAGAACATCATCGAGGATAACGTCTGCCCTACTGACCTCAATAAGAATATTCATCTGGTCATTTACCACAAAAGCAAAAGATGAGCAGCCTGGTGATGCATAACAATCCAGCCACCCATCAGCAGGACCCCTTGAAGAAAACCAACGTGATCTACAGGTACTTATACCCCATCCGAGGATGCCACTGTGAGTTTCTCGAAGAGGATTTCCCGCCATCCCAGGAGGAAGCCATCTTTAACCATGCCAGGACTGCCCATAACCAGCGAATCACAAGAAAAGACCTAATCCCGAATATAGAAATAATTGACCAAACTACGGGCCACTGCCGCCTGCGACTCCTGGAAGTATTGCACATTGGGAAGGAGAAACCAACCCTCAACACTATGCAGGAAGCCTTTCTCCCCCTCACGACCACCAGGAGACCTGCACCGAGTGACCCCCACTGCGAGCGAGCAAATCAAAATTCTGAATCTGAGGAACAAAATTCTCCCCAGCACTGCAATGCCGCTTGCACGCAAGAAGAGCCCCGAACATCAACACAGGAGAACAGGCTCCGTCCGAGACGACCCGCACTGGGCAGCCAATCATAATTCAGCACTGATCAAGACCCCCTGTAAATACCGACCTGAGTGCCTTGTTTCTCCAGATCCTTCTCAACCACGTCCAGAGGATGACCATCGAGCTGGTCGAAACATGTTGACGGCACCACAACCTGAAATTAGAAAACAATCCAAAAACCAAACCACCGAATGAGACCACGAAGAAATCTGCGAATTTTGAATAAATAATTCAATAAAAACACTGCCCTCATCTCATTATCCTTTTCCGATATGAATATTGGCCAGTTACTGACCAACATCGCCGAGCCTGAAAGGCAAATTATAAGGAAAACAGAAAAGATCCTGTTTAAGATAAGTTCGCAAAATACAGCCATCCTTTTCAATAAGAACTACCTGAAAGAGGGTCTGCTTCCTTCATATTATTATTATTATTATTATTATTATTATTATTATTATTATTATTATTATTATTCAGAAGATAAACCCTTGTTCATATAGAACAAACTTTCAGGGGCCATTGGCTTGAAATTCAAACTTCGCAAGAATATGGTATTCATTTAGAGGAAGTTACTGATGATAAAATGAAATACAGAAAAAAAGATCAGTTACTGAAAAAGAAAAAGGGGTAAATGAATAAATTAATATAAAAATAGATAAATTATACATAAATTATTGAAATACAAGGTGAATTGTTTTCGGGCAGTAATGTATTACGTGTCCGCTAGAACTTTTGAGGTTCTAATTCACAATACCCTCAAGCAAACTGTTCCACAGTCCAACGATGTGTGGAATATTTAGAACTGAGAAGCTCGGTAGCGTGGGACATTTACCGTGCATTGGTTCTACTGTTCAGTATGGTCGCTGAGGACAAATTGTAAATAAGTACAGTGAATATACAAATACGGAGTAAATTAAAACACTGAATAACTGCGATATGGATAACTATTGTAAACAGTCTTTTCTTAAATGTTCTGTCTCTTTCTACAAACCTTAAAGAGAAAATGAAACAAGTAAAAAATGCGCCGAAGTTTCTTCGGCGCAATCTAGTTTTCTGTACAGCCGCTACAGCATATAATCAAGGCCACCGAAAATAGGTCTCTCTTTCGGTGGTCTCGTTATAATGCTGTATGAGCTGCTCCACATGAAACTTGAACTACGGCCATGTGGTGGCCTCTCCTATATCGTTGCCAGAAGCACGATTATGGTTATATTTAACCTTAAATAAAATAAAAACTACCGAGGTTGGAGGGCTGTAATTTGGTATGTTTGAGGATTGAAGGATGACTTATCAGCATACTAATTTGCAGCCCTCTAGCCTTAGTAGTTTTTAAGATCTGAGGGCGGACAGAAAAAGTGCGGACAGAAAAAGTGCGGACAGAATAAAGTGCGGACAGACAGATAAAGCCGGTGCATTAGTTTTCTTTTACAAAAAACTAAAAAAATGTATTAACAATAATAGTACCCTAGCACGCATTGCCTACAGTAATCGTAATATTAAAATAATAGAAACCAAAGTCCTCTATTACAGTTTTACCCCAAGGGAAATCTAGACTCGGTAACATCCTGTAACAAAACAGGCTAAAAGGCCTGATGGTAAGAAACTGGTATAATACGAATGCAACCTTAAAATTTCAAAACATAAATGCTGCGTCGAGAGAGTAACAATTCTAAATGAGGACGAATTTAGGAAAAGGAGTTGTAGGATATATACAGTATATATATATATATATATATATATATATATATATATATATATATATATATATATATACCTGTATATATATATATATACTGTATATATATAATTTAAAAAACTATATTTCAAGTTCGGCTCTTCCTGTATCTTTAAAATTAATTATTTATTAAAAATTCCAGTCATTCATTTACCCATCCCTTCTCAAGAATATCAATTTCATCGAACAGCTAAAGAGATCTGAGTACGCAAATTATAGTCTAATGACATTTATACTTTTTCATAAACGATACTGTGTGACGATTCCACAGTCTATGGGGTGATATAAGATGATAATCTTTGGATCTAGTATTATCAAAACGTACATTCAAGCAGGTGTATATTGCTTATTCCATTATGGAACGGCTAAATTGGTGTAGGATTTTTGGTTCAAAATTTTCATAGGAAAAAAATATTTTTAACCTTGGGTATGTTTTGCTCTCTCGTTTATTTCTGATTACTCAGCCACAAGCTAAAGGCTAAAAATTTATTTCAGGTTTATGGAATTAAATGTTTTTCTTTAGAAAATCCTTATGCTCAGGGGTTATATATATATATATATATATATATATATATATATATATATATATATATATATATATATATATATAATATATATATATATAAATACATCATCTATATATATATGTGTGTGTGTGTTGTGTGTGTGTATACCATAATGAAAAATTCATCTTTATCTGGTCCTGTCTCCCCTTTGTATTTCCTGAATATCAAGGCCCTTCCTCTCCAGTGCCACTTTTACACGTTGTGTCTAGTATTCTTATGTCTTCCTCCTCATCCTTTCCCCCAAATGCTTCCAAATCATGGATATTTCCGTCATTTTTACCAGGCGACCAGAACATCCCCAAATACTCAGATCAAACGTTTCATTTTTGCTAACCTTTTTACCGCTTCTTAGTATCCTCATATTTCCCGGCCTCTCCACTTCTCTTACGACGCATATGCTGCACAAAGAGTTCATCTCAGACGATTTAGTATGCCCCCTTTTGTGCGCATTCGATATGTGCACACTTTTCACAAAGGGGACTGGTTCAATAATCCCTTCATACATTCCCACCTTGGCGTCCGTAGACGTTCCAAGTCTCTTCCCAATCTTTTACACTTGTCCTGGCACCTTTCCTGCCCCACCTAATCGGTGTTTGCCCTTTTATCTGTTTCTACCGTCATCATTCCCAGATACCAGAGCGAATAACATGTTCCGGTCTTTCAGAAGCCATATCATTAATATTTAGTGCCTCATCTTCAGTTTCAGTGTGCACTCATAACATAATTCTTGCTTGCATGGCTCCACACACATACGTCAGTATTTATTTCCTAGCATGAGTGATATATAATTATGCTCCTGGCTATGAATGGAAAACTGAAATAAAAAAAATAAAAAAACAACGGAAATGCTTAATTGAGTTCTTCTAAAAAATCTTGACTCGTGTTCGTCGAGTTAAGCTCAATTTCCAATAAGTTTCTGTCAATAGGGTTCGCGCGAAATCAGATTGATTCTTACACTGTTTAAGTAAAAAAAAAAAAAAAAAAAAAAAAAAATCGTACATTTCAGCAACGAATGGTAAAGTTGAGTTTTAATCGATCTCGACACCAGCTCCAAGCTCAGTTCCCATTCACCCCTCGCATTCTCCAATGGGTTGATATTGCATATTTGAAACTTTTCCTTTTCCCTGATGTACATAATAACATTCGTTCCTTTATGTGTCTAGAGCTCCCCTCTGTTCAATATGTCTAGTTACCCCTCGCTCGTTTCACCTCTTGATTCCCTTTGGCTTATTCTCTCTCTCTCTCTCTCTCTCTCTCTCTCTCTCTCTCTCTCTCTCTCTCTCACACTCGTGCACACAAAAACGCACACTCATCTCTGCTTTCAGACTGTTACGAGTACTGAAGAACAAAAGCATTTGCATTCATTTGACTGAAGATTAAAAACATATATATATATATATATATAACTGTCTATCTCGCTCTCAGTTGGTACAGAAAAATAAAAACTGATCCAAATATTTGCCTATTCATCTATCTGTATGGGTTACTGGTTTTTGGCAGGTGCTCTCCTGTTCTCAGCTAGTACTTGAAAATGGAAAATTCTCTCTCTCTCTCTCTCTCTCTCTCTCTCTCTC
>NC_089783.1:16929281-16949281 GCF_040412425.1 Macrobrachium rosenbergii | reverse complement strand
GTAGAAATTTCTTACAGCTTTTGATGTCCATTTTCTTCCAACTATTGGTGTTGCATAGTAGGTTCATCTTTTCTCCTCCTCTATTTCTTCGTTTCCATTACTACTATAAATCTTGTTACCACTGTTAATACTATCTCTTCCATTCTTCCAGGAGCTTCGGTGACGTATTTTAATCCACATTGTTCTCCCTGTTCTTCTTACTGCTTTTAGTAGTAATAATAATAATAATAATAATAATAATAATAATAATAATAATAATAATAATAATAATTCCTCCTTCCTCACAGTTTACCATAGATCACTGAAAGTTGTTCCCATTTCGCTCCGTTTACCGCAGTCTATTCGCATCAGAATCTCATTGGAAATTTTCTGAACAAATCAAATAACTTTCTATTCGATGTGCATAGTTCGGTATGTAGAGGTCTTCCTTTACATAGCTTGCTTTTACTCCCCTGGGATTAAACATTCCTCCTCTCTTGTGTTAGCTTTGTCCTTTGCAAGTGTAATGAGAGAAAGAAATCTACTGATACAAACCTCTTCTAAGCACATTCATGCCACAAAATATATTTGTTGGAAGATGCTTAGAGCATACGAAATAAATGCCTGAACATCGAACCCTTTTCATCTAATCATTCTCTCTCTCTCTCTCTCTCTCTCTCTCTCTCTCTCTCTCTCTCTCTCTCTCTCTCTCTCTCTCTCTCTCTTTAATATATACATTTTTTTTTATTTCTTTGATGAGTCATCTATCGCTTTTTCCTGTATCCAACCCTACGAACATACCATCGAAGACATAATGTAAATGGGGCAATTAGCATAATCCATGGTTATCTTGCCTTATTAAGCAGTATTATTGGGAAAGTCGAACCATTTCGATGTTAATTATCTGACGTGGCTCATTTTCCATTGACCGCACATGTTTATCCTCAGTCTTCTCATAATTTATTTCCGTAGGAGCGATCGGAAGCTGCTAATGAATCATGACAGACTTCAGCTGTTCCAAATGGATTGATTTACTTCTGTCATTATCATAATTCACTTTTTGACAATGAGCTGAAATTGACACTTATCATGACAGACTTCGGAAAAGCTGTTGAAGTTATTGCATGTTTATTTCTGTTCATTTATTTATTTATTGACTTATTTACTCCGTATTCTGAGCTCAATCCCTTCCTTTAACTTCCTTGTACCTTTGACAGTACTCTATATAATTTTCCTATCACTCTTTCATTTCATACAATAATGAGTTTTATTTGCGTAGCTATTGCCATGTTAGCTTCTGCTCCATTACAAATATAGAAAAAAATGATAAAAAGGGAGGTTCCTTTTTTATGTAGGGAAAACTTTCTTGAAGATTTTGTCGCTTAAATTTTGTTGTAAATCCGCACGAAGACCACAGACAGGTTACCTTAGCTTAAACTACTTTAAGGAGGAAGGAAATTCATTTTTACTGATGAAGTGGGTACTGGACAACAAAAAGCTTTTTGTTATGATAGCCCAAGCGCTGAATGGCTGTATAATGGGAATTAAGAAGAAAACTTTTCACTACTGTGGTTGTTCACATCCCATTGAAAGCTTTTTATCGTCATTGGCGCCAGCTTATTTTCAAGCCAGCCTTACAGCCTGCCAGATCTATTCTAATGAAATGGCTGCTTAATATTCTACATAGCCCAAAACGTTTAATATCGAATAATAATGATCAATACCTTCATCTATTGCACTGGTCTTTGATAAGTGAATACGGCTAATGAAAGGAATAATTGATTACGCGCGACGCCAGGGAATTTTCACCCTGACCGTGATTGATTATGAATATGTATCAGGATCATATTCCCGTATTTGGAGGAAAAAATGTTTTTCGATTAACATCCTCAAAGCTGATATATTGAAATATGCAAAGGGAATTAGAGTTCATAGAACAGAATCAATCATATGGCTTTATGTAAAGGTCATTTGAAAAATTATTAACAAAATAACACCGGCAAAATGGAGATAAAATGATATATAGGCTTTCAAATGGGTAAATAAATGTTTTGTTTATTGCACAGAACTGTGCAACTTGACTTAAGAAATATATAATTCCCATAACTTTACACGTTTTGTCACATCTGTTTATCTTCGATAATATTTCGATGTCTTTACATCTCCCTTAATCCGCGATTGTTGAATGTTCAGAGAAATAAACTATTTTGGTCTACTTTCTAACAATTTGGCTCTCTATGAAAGTGTCATTTGTAAGTATTAATACATCTGATAAACTCTCTGGACACGTCTCATCAAAAATAACGGAGACAATCTATTTTACCTACCAGGAACACCCAACAGTACAAACAGTATTCAGGTGATGTAGAATCGACCAAACTTTCTTTGCAGTACTAAAGGACGTCACCATTTCAAGGGAAAATTAGAAAGAAGATGAAGTGGTCGGCATTTGCATATACGTGTACCACACTGCGTAGGAAGGACCGAATCTGTTATTAAAATCGTCTCCGAACCACGGCGCATACGCAAAGCTGTAAAACTACAATTTACATATTTCTCTCTCTCTCTCTCTCTCTCTCTCTCTCTCTCTCTCTCTCTCTCTCTCTCTGTGTGTGTGTGTGTGTGTGTGTGTGTGTCCTCGTAATCGATGGGATTACATTTTCAGAAGCTGAGTCATTTGAATCTGACTCGGTTTGTCGGACTGTCTTTTTGTGCCTTCGAATTCAATGACATTACACGTTCTGCAATTGAGTAAACTGGATCTCTCTCTCTCTCTCTCTCTCTCTCTCTCTCTCTCTCTCTCTCTCTCTCTCTCTCTCTCTCTCTCTCTCTCTCTCTCTCTCAAGAATATGTATGTTAAGGAAACTTTATCACCTTATGTAAAAGAAGCGCTCTTGCTGATGTCCATTAATAAAAGTATTGAGAGCACTGTAGCTGAGTAATTTCTCGAAGAGTATGTAGATGAAGAAAAGCTAAGACAGAGGCCTCTTATTTGAGCAACTATGAATGACAATGCTGGTCGCAAGGTGCTCCCTTGTTCAGACATGCAAGTTTTATCGAAATGTGTAAGTGGAAGAAGAATGTAGTGCCGCAAGAAAGTAAAGGGTAGTAAATGCGAGATAGATACCCAGTGCGAAATGTTACTTTGGGTAGAAATGTGGGTGACATTCTGCTTAGGTATTTGGTTGTGTATATGTTAACTGGTGATATCAGTGGACTGATAATTAGCATTGGGAAAACTTGGTGTTACTAACAGGTGGAGGTAAAGTATTCAGTATTGTATGATATCGGGTGCAAAAGTTTTCACATGCAAGTAGACTGATTACAGCTTCTTAAACTAACTGGAATTGGAAGTTATTGAACTTTTATTAGGGTGTTGAAAATACTGTATGAGAGAAGATAATGCCTCCCCAAAAGATAAAATCTTCTAAAGAAAAGTTGGCCAACCTTGAAACTGAACGATGGAAGTCGCCATCCCTAAAAATGGGAACCTATTTCAATGATACAAGAAAAAACTCCATAAGACAGAAACCTAGGGATTCAAAACGGAATCTCCCAGAAAAAGGATCCAAATTACTCTAATTCAAAGATGGATTTCTCCTAAGAATGAAAAAACCACCTAAATAAAAAATCATTACAATTGAAACGGAAGTCTCTCAACAAAAAGAAGGAAGCCCTGCATATGGATATCTCTAAGCTAAAGAACTTTGAAAATAATACATCTATTTGGTTTTGCTAACCCAAAAATAATTTTTTTTGTTTTTTTGCTTTTCGATCTTAGGATGAATTAAGTTATTTAGATGGCTTTATGCAATCATACATCCCAATCCAGCTCCTATTATTTCCAGTTTCGAAGATTTGTTTTCGAAATTGTCAAAGTTATAATTCAGACGCAGGAGAAAAATAATAATTAGATGAAAAACATTAGTCTAACAATAAAAAAGGAATAAGTAGATAAGTACAGGAAAAGGAGTCATCGAAAAAGAGAATGTCTCCTTGAATTGTATCATAGCTTCACTTCAACATCCAATCGTAAAAACTTTTTTTAATCCCCCTTCCATCTCTCTCTCTCTCTCTCTCTCTCTCTCTCTCTCTCTCTCTCTCTCTCTCTCTCTCTCTCTCTCGCGCCATCAGCACCAACTTTTTTAGTGTCACCTTTCCTGCTTTTCTCGAAACTTTCGTCTCCCGAGCCCATTGGAAATCCTCTTCTTTTCATCCCCTTGGAGGAAGCAGAGAAGGATCATCAAGGTCTCCCTATAGTTTTCAAGTGAGGGGGACCTCCGTCCAAGGATCTTCAATACCTCATCTCCGCCCCTCTTAATTCCTGGTCCAAAATTCCGGACTTGGTCCTAATTAGCACTAGGCTTGTCTCTTCTTTCTCTATCCCCCCCTGGGAAGAAACCCCTCCACAGGGACTCACAGGGCCCCCCGCCTCCCTTTACCATCAGTCACTGCCTCCCCTCCCCACATGTTCGTACGCATTTTAATACGTGATCTCAAGGTTTTAAAGCCCTCCATTCTGAGAGAGTTGGGTATACTGTAAGCAGGAGAGTGTGCGTAGGAGTATGTCTGCGAAAGAAGAGGTTGGAAGAGTGGGATGTAAAAAGGAGACGGGACGAAGATCCCCATGAAGATTCAATATTAAGGAGGTAGGAGGGCGGATTAAGGCTCTCTCATATATCCAACAAGTTTTAATGTTGATAAAGTTCTCCCTTGGCCTTAATTGCGTCATTAGGCAGCTCATTGTATCCCCATGAGGTTCATTTTAGGTCGCGGCCTCATTTCCTGTCATATTGAGGGAGGTCTGATAAAAAACTTTGTGAAATTTCAATTACCTTCTTGTAGCAAGAGTTTAATAGTCAGGTTTTTAGAAGGAACAAGAACGATGTTTTCTTGATGAGTTTGATATTGCTTTCTGTATTAAAATTACTGAATGGTAATAACTCAAACTACTATCATGTCTGGTGGAAAATTCACTGTTTAAAAGAGCAAGCCAAATTGCCTGAATCAACTGCAAAGTTAGACTGTTCTTACTATTCCAGATAGAATACAAAGTGTAGTTAGTCATTTTATCTGTAAATTTCCCCTCATCAATGTCGTTTTTTACACATTTTTCAAATATCTTACCTGAAATTAACCTCGAAAGCTGTGAGTATTTGTATACCTCATTATTATCGGGAATGAAAAATGATAATGTTTAAAGTGAAATTTAGTTATATTTATAAGTAATTCTCATTATTTATCCCCCCTTCTCTTCTCTCTCTCTCTCTCTCTCTCTCTCTCTCTCTCTCTCTCTCTCTCTCTCTCTCTTCTTCTTCTTCTTCTTCTTCTTCTTCTTCTTCTTCCACATTTGTGAAGCTTCAAAATCAACTTTCATGCAGTGTGCGAGCCCGGCATTAAACAAGAGGAAAACTGCATTCACACCAAAAATAAAACTGGGACGCCAGGATAGATTTTATATGATTCGTGGTTGTATTAATCTTTTATCATGTTATATATACACATTTGTATGTATATGTATACATAAAATGTATATAAGCATTAAGCTACAAACGTCCTTCAATATCCAATTCGCTCTACCTCGGAAATAATATATTTTTATATATGTTACCGAAGGGGAATTTTTTAGTTGACTAGTGTGGGTAAAGGCGTCACTGTAGTCCTGAGTTCTTGTCTTTCGTTGGTTCGAGCCCACGGGACGACGAACTTATTATCAACTAAAAAATTCCCCTTCCGTAACATATATGAAAATATATTATTTCCGAGGTAGAGCGAATTGGATATTGAAGGACGTTTGTAGCTTCATGCTTGTATATGAATAACGGTGATGTAATAAAAAGTCATAAAATATATATATACATATATATATATATTTGTATATATATGTATATATATAATGCATATATATATGTGTATATATATATATATATATATATATATATATATATATATATATATATATATATATATATATATATATACACATATATATATGCATTATATATATACATACATACATATTACTGTACGTGTGCACTCGTTGATACGCGTATACAGATATTTTACATCTCTCAGTGTAACCTTATCCTAATAACATTCGTTCTTGAATGTTCCAAACAAAATATTCTTTTCAAGAAAACTCGTTACGTATCCTCCTCTCAGAATGAGAGTTGTATTTGTCACCACCTTCTGCAAACGCAGGAAGAATTCATCATCTGCATAATCGAATATCTTTCTAGAATAAAGATCGTACATCATCTACGAAACTTATTTTGCTCTTGCGAGAGCTGAAGGAGGCTACAACGGGAAATGAATAGAGGAAACTCTACTTGGAAATGAATCGAGTTCCCGAAGAGACAGAAAGAAGCAGGCTGTAGGAACAACATAGGAGTCTCAGTTTTATTTTCAAATATATTGCTCATGATTGTAAATGCAGCTGAAAGGTAAAGTCAATCAAGGTATAATACGTTTCTTAATGAGTGTACTGTAGTCACACTCATAATTAGTTTAATGTTTTGAAAATTTTCATCAAACAGTGACATAATTCTTTCAAAGTAATATAATATGTAAAACATTTAGTCAAGGTTTCTAAGTCTCTGCCCACTGAATGATATTTTTTCCTTGTAATTTGTGGAACAAATGCAAACGCGACTAGGAAGATTCGGTACATATCCCTTTTTTTCTAGTTGTGAAATTGATTAACCCTTTGCTTTAAAGGATTTACCTGTTAGTAATGATTCTGAAAGTTTTTATGACGGAGGAAATTAAGAATTCATAATTAATAACAATCTGGACGCTTATACCACGTTAAATTTGCTACCTCAGTGGTACAAAGGTAGAATAAATCCAGCCATCCAGTCAAAAGAGGAATTTATGAGAGAACTTTATTATTATTATTATTATTATTATTATTATTATTATTATTATTATTATTATTATTATTATTATTATTATTATTATTATTATTAAGAAGAAGAAGGTAAACCCCTATTCGTATGGAACAAGCCTACAAGGGATATTGCCTTGAAATTCAAGCTTCCAAAAACTATGGTGGTCATTTGAAAGAAATTACAGAAGATAAAAGGAAACGCAGAGAGAAGAGATTAGTTATTAGAAAAGAAAAAAGATAAATTTATAAAGTAATAAATAAATAGATAAAGATGTAAATAAATGAGTTACAACCAAGTAGAATTGTTTTGCACAATACCTTTAGGGAGACAACAGCCCAACGGTGTTAGGAATAAAATATTTCTGGAATTGGAACTTGAAAAGGCAATTAGGTAAAGCAAAGAGAAAAATAAAAGAGAGCCAAGTCCATTCGCTGCCCTGTGTCCTGTGTTTTTATGTTCTAGAATTGATATCTCTGTAGTTTGAATATCCACGTAGTAATCTTGACGACAAGATTTTCTCACTGATAATGCTAACACGTAGAAATCTCATAACAGCATGAGTTACCAAAATGGTGAAGAAATATCTAGTGATGTAAATGTAATGCTAATGATGAAAGGAATCAAAAGGAGATGGTTAAATGAATTATTAAGAGGTTTGCAAAGCCTGAAGATCTTCCTACTGGAGTCTTGAATGGTGGCAAGGCACAGTCCAAGATGAGTCCACAGCAAAGGCCCTCTGCAATAGAGAGGTAAACATTATACGCCAGTAAAAGGAAAATATAACGCATACAATGACTTGAGGCTACACTGATGGTTCCTATATTACCAGTAGGTAACACCCAAAAGCAATATCGTCGTTTTTTCCTAGTTATACAAAGTTGTTCCTCTTGCAGCTGTGCGATGTGGGAATAGAATTCCTCTGGCACAACTAAAGGTTAAGTCCTTTTTTGCCATTTTCTCTTTCACTCAGTGGCAGACAAGATTGTCAGCCGAATACTGTCATCCATCTTAAGAGAATGAGAGGTGACAGTAAAATCTAAGGGTCTATTGCGAAGTATGTTGTAGACCTCAACTCTTTCAAGGCAGTTAGTTAGATAAATATAGTGAAAACAGAAACAGGGACCAATCACTATTGACGAACTAGATAGTCGGGGTATTACCGGCCTCTGCTGTAGATGTTAAGTCTGTTCGCCTTGAAAATCTCCCCTAACCCCCAGAGATTATTGTTGGTTACTGGTCCTATGCACAATTCAGTTCATGTCTTCATCGTTTTTACATTACCTTCTAGGTGCCCTTGCAGCTACGACAAGGATTAGTGAGAACTTTCTTATGTGCACGAGAGTCTATATCTTTCTCATCATTCTTGCTAGAAAAATTGGCAAAATCATTCTGGTCCGTACAGATTTCAGATTCCTAGATTTTCGTGATAAGTTTTACCAGTCCCAAAACTTATTTTTAATTTTTGGTGAGTTAGGATCTCTTATTGAGTCATTTAAATAGTAGCTGTATATCTTCCTAATACCTAAGTAGTTTTCATTAGCGTTGATGACTTTAAAACACAAATTCTTTCTTTCTTTCTTTTGTTCTTTTTTCTATTCATTTAATGGCATCTTTCTAGATTTGTACCCCAACCCCTCTACTTATCCATTATTTCATCAAACAACAAAGTACATACAAAATATAAATGTTAGTTATCAACAAAATAAAAAAAAGAAACAGAAAAAACGTTCAAATACCAAAGCAAAGTCATTATAGTTAAACATAATGTTCTGTCATTAAGAGGCACAAATGATGGGAAAGACGAAGCTGTTGCTGACATTCCCCAGTAGCCGCTGTGATACGGCCTGTGTTTCTAAACAAGGATTGTTTGTCCACCTGCATCACTCTCCTCCCTGTATACTGTAAGTCTCATCCCTTCTCATCACATGGTTATACCACTACAGTCTTCTTTCCTGGAACTTCTTTGATAGTTATACGACTTTAGTAGTTCCTCCTATTTTTTAATTTTTGATCCTGTCCATTTTTGTTACTCCACACATCCACCTGAGTATTGTCATCTCTACCGCATCCAATTTCTTCTCTTGCACTCTCTTTACTGGCCATACATCAAAGCTGGTCTCACTATACTGTCTCATACACTCTTCCTTTAACCTTTATGCTGATTCTACGGTCGCACAAGACACCTTGACATCTTTCTCCAATTTTTCCATCCAGCCTACACTCTGTGTGTCATTTCTATTTCCAAATTTCCATCATCAGCCACTGTTGCACCATGATACCTAAATTTTTCTACTCGGTTCAACCTTGTCCCTGCCATACTAATCTCAGAGTCTTGATATTCATTTAGTCTTCTTCCTACTGATCTTTAATCCTCTGTCTTCCAGTACCTTCCTCCATTGCTCTAGTTTTGACTCCACTGCCCCTCTGTTGATGCTGCATAACATGATGTCACCAGCAAACAACATGCACCAGGGGGATTGACCTCTTAATCCTTGAGATAGCACATCCATTATCAGGTAACAAAGATATGGACTTAAAGCAGATCCCTAATGTAAACTAACTCTTACTGGTATCCATTCAGTTAACCAAACACTGCTTCTAAAACCTGCGTTTTTGCTCCTTCCTGGACCAAACTCACATACTTCTCCGGTGCTCCCATTACTTGAATACCCCTCCAAACCTCTTGGCGTGGAACTCTAACATATGCCTTATCCAAATCTATGAATACTATGTGCAGTCCTTTCTGCTTTTCCCGGTGTTTTCCCATCATCTGTCGGAGGGCAAACACTGCAACTGTCTTTCCTCTTCCTGGCATGAAACCAAACTGTTCTTCACCTACAGATGTTTCTTCTCTAATTCTTTGATCCATTATTCTTTCCCAGATTTTCATGGTGTGAGACAATAGCTTTGTTCCCCTGTAGTTTGCACAATCCTGGATGTCACCCTTCTCTTTATAGTTGGTATCTTTTCCTGACTGTATATTTTCTTTGCTAGGTCCCACAGCATGTCTATTCCTTGTTTTCTCAGGCTTTTCCACACCTCTGCAGGATTTCCATCTGGTCCTATTGCTTTGCCATTCTTCATCTTCCTTAATGCCTTCTTTACTTCCTCCCTGCTAATATTATGTGTCATACCAAGTTTCTGGAATCCATCTTCAAAGAATTTTCTAGGATTTTCTTCATTTAACAGTTGATCATAACATTCTTTCCACCACTTCTTTATCTTGTCCTCGTTGCATAAAACTATTCCATTCCCAATCATAACCTGTTTTATATGGGAGTAGTCTTTGGTGTTCTTGTCCCTAGACCTTACAATTCTGTAAATTTTTCTCCCCTTCAGATGTTTCCAGCTCTTCGTACACGTCATCTAATGCTCTTGCCTTTTCTTGTGCAACTGCCTTCTTTACTTGTTTCTTATGTCTTTGGTACCTCTCCTTATTCTCTTGCTGTCCATACTTTTCCCAGATCTTTTCTGCATCTCTTTTGGTTCCAGATGTCTTTCCCAGCACCTCTCCACCCACTCTCTTTATCACCATACTATTGTGATTCCACCTTTCTTGCACTCCCTCCAGCAATCTAACTTCGCTCAATACCCTCTCCTTAAATACCAGCCTCGTTTCCTCCTCTTGTGTCAACTTCCACCACTTGATTGCTGGGTATTTTATTATTGATGTGTTTATGCAACAAGCAATGGGGTAGAAGGTATTGACATATAAGGAAGAAGAACTAAGTCAGGGTCATTTTTTCAAATTTTTATTTATTTCTAATCTTTTGCCTATATATATATATATATATATATATTATATATATATATATATATATATATATATATATATATATATATATATATATATATATATATGTAATCATGAAGCTACAAATGTCGCTTAATATCAAATCCACGCTGCCTCAGGAATATCCCCGATGGGAATTATCACCGAAGGGGAATTTATAAGTGATAAATGGACGGGCATTCGGTGATAATTCCCCATCGGGGATATTCCGAGGCAGCGTGGATTTGATTATTGCGACATTTGTAGCTTCATGATTGTATTTAAATCACGGTGTGATAAAAAATGTCATATATATATATATATATATATATATATATATATATATATATATATATATATATATATATATATATATATATATATATATATATATATATATATATATATATATATATATATATATATATATATATGCAAAAGATTACAAATAAATAAAAATGAGAAAAATTACTCTAACTTGGTTAGTCTTTCTTATATGTTAAAACCCCATATTCCATTGTCTGTTGCATAAACACAAATAAATAATAAAGCTCCCATCATCACTTAAAAGACTAAAAATAACCCTTTACCAAGCTTTTTTCAATTATCAGATAACCAAAAAAATAACCAAATTGTTTATCAAAACTTATTTCAAACGTTTTTGAAATATGGCTTTTAACGTAACTGAGTTGAAGATATTAAACATTTTTCAGTAACGAATTTTGACTGCAACCAAAGTGAGTTGTTGTCTTTTGCAAGTTTTTTTTTCTTTATTCTACTCAGCACTTTCGTGAGATTTTTTTCTACTTGCGAAGCTGAAAAAATCTGTTTCTTAGATTGCTTGATATCTGCTATAGACATTTACTATTCTAACTTCAAGGCTCTCTCCCCTTGAAACATATTGTAATGGTTAAAACATGAAAAATGGTGAATTGGCAACAAACGAATTTTGCATGACACTATAAAATCCTGCAATTCCATTTCCCGGTTAATGAGCGATCTGAACTAATTTCATTATGCAGACCCAGTTCTGATTCCAGTTCACAAATGCTCCATAGATTTTGAGAATTCCCAAGGCAAAACATATTAAATGAAACTTCTTGATGTATTATTTTTTTTAAGTATTCGAACAATTTCATGTCAAATCGAAGGTTAATGACTGAACCACTGGTGCAATGCAGCCTAAAGATTATCAAATGATGATACTGAATATTCACATTAATGTTTCACAAATGCAGTATACTATCATATATCAAAATAGATCTAATGCAAACTTAACTGTAGGCATTTAACGTTAAAGGTCATAGGAGTTATAGGAAGAGACAATTATGTATTCTCAGATATTTCGTTTATTACATATTTTGTATTGATATTATGCCAAAAAGTATCTGATCTTCCCTCTTTCACTTCTCTAACAATACAGAACACTGAGAGTGCTTTGAAAGAGTTCTAAGTATTTCAATATATTCCCATCTCACCACGTCCGATATGTAGCTTGGGCACGTGCCTCCCGCCCCCAAGGTCCTTTTCTGTGGACCTTGGACGCAGCAAAATATGTCACTGAAGATTTCTCCTTCAGGAAGCTTTATTCTCTTTTAAAAAGATGTAACACAGTGTCTTTGCAGTCTATGGCTAATAGAATAAAGTTTGCTCTTAAAAAATGGGATATGTGGGATAATAAAGAAAGATCAGTGTATACAGAAGACGTCCAAGGTATTTCTTCTCATGAACTTTTACAAAATAGAAGTTTAAGTTTCCTCTTCAACAAGGAGACATATGCAGAAGTGAAAGAAAGCCTACATATCTAAAGAAAATTGTCGAGAAGTAAAGAAAACTGTAGAATCCATTATATACTTTTACTATTCATTTTATTTTCTTGCCGTAAAATTCTGAATAACATCACCTTCCTTAGATGTCCAATATCGTTCGTAATTTTCTTCTCTATTGGTAGTTCTGTCTTATTTCACGGTCCAATTTTGATGCAATGGATCCAGCAGCCCACGTAATTCTCTCTCTCTCTCTCTCTCTCTCTCTCTCTCTCTCTCTCTCTCTCTCTCTCTCTCTCTCAAGGTTAGGAGATATCACTCTGAAGATTTTATGGCCAGCCCATTCAAGCAAAATCATACTGAACTGTAACAAGCATTCGGTTTGGCGACTGAGAACATTTTCTCAAAAACTTTTGCTCACCGATATGGTCTCCATACCTTCATGCAATAGTATTGACTAAATTGAACGACTGCAGGGCGTTCCGTACAATCAAAACTAAAAATGATAATTGAAAAACTACGGAGAAGAACTTCACAATATAAAAAAAATGTAAAAATACCGCAAAAAAATTATGACTATCCTCAGTATTATCGCATTTGCAATATATTACTTTGTTATTCATTAATTGGTTATTAGTAATCACCCCACCGTTCGTATCCTTGTTAGTTCATCTGCGTTCATCGTAATTGTTCACTGTAATTAAAGATTAACGTGAAATGTAATAAAGTTGTTTTTTATTATTATTATTATTATTATTATTATTATTATTATTATTATTATTATTATTATTATTATTATTATTGCAACAAAGCCATAATTATCCTGATGAATAGTCACCAACAACCCGTTCTTTCAGCATGATCATTTGAAATGCCCTTTGCAGAATTTTTGATTTTGTGAATAAATTTCCTCCCCAAAGGGCTAAAACCGCAGTGATTCAAAACGCAATTTTTCCAAAGATTTGACAGTGAATGAGCGCAATATTTTTTTTACTGCAATAATTCGAGGATAATTTACACCCTTGAATTAATTTTTGTGGGCGCCTACTGCTAGGTCCTTAAATTTTTTATTTTAGTTTTCTGTAAAAGAAAACCATTGAGATGGCTTTGTCTGTCCGTCCGCACTTTTTCTGTCCGCCCTCAGATCCTAAAAACTACTTAGGCTAGAGGGCTGCAACTTGATATATTGATCATCCACCCTCCAATCATCAAACATACCAAATTGCAGCCCTCTAGACCTAGTAGTTTTTATTTTATTTAAGTTAAATTTAGCTGTAATCGTGCGTCTGACGACGATATAGGACAGGCCACCACCGGGCTGTGGTTTAAAGTTTCATGGGCGGCGGCTCATACAGCATTAAACCGAGACCACCGAAAGATAGATCTATTTTCGGTAGCCTTGATTATACGCTGTACAGAAAACTCTGTTTCTTCGGCGCATTTTTTACTTGTCTGTTATCATGCCGTCTGTCACATCAGCAGTTCATTTGCACACCAAACCACACTTCAGTAACTACAGTTCAAAGTGTATTCAAATACAGCAGGCGAAAGTACCACCCTGAAGAACATTTTGGCTTTCCAAATAACAGCTTTGAGTACCAGTCAGAAGTATATAGAAGTTTAGGTAATTCAAGGCTTTTACGATTTGTTTTAGTGTTAGATACAGTCACCTCTTTATGAAGGATAAATATTCAAAAATAACGTTTGCTTATATAAACATCGATTCTGTTCATGCATGTGCAAGAGACCTATAATGAGGCTTGAATTGCAATACAACAAACAACTAGGCTGATTAGAATTGCACGGACTTTTTTGTTCTCAAAATCTTGAGGAGGAAAAGACTGTAAGGGGCTTCGGTTAGCATCATCTTTTCATTGAGATGGGTTGCTGAACGGTCCCTCCTGAATAACAAGTCCACAAAGTATTCCAAATTCCTATAACTTCTTTCAAATTATTTTTGGAGTTTAGATTTCTATACGAAACTTCTGTCGGATACGTCTTGATGAACCGCTACAAATTTTTTTTTTTTTTTTTTTTTTTTTTATTCAGCTGTTTCGGAAAGAAAACTTGATTTTCCTGTAGAATCGCCATTTCCAAAAGTTTGTCTCCACAAAGTTTGATGTAACCAGAACAAGAATTCTTTCGTCCTATTTACTTCGCAGTCTTTCATCTTAAATGTCATGTCTATACACCTTTTCACACTTTAGATGAGACAAAATCATACAGCTGTTTGACATAATTCATAAATAAATGACAAATCATATAAATAATTGACGCGAAACGTATATGATTGAACATTTTAAGAAGAATGAATGACAAAGTCACACTATTCAGTCAAAGTTTAATACCAAATTGACAAACCACCAAATCTTTGACATTGTTACAACAGTAAACCGACAAACTACCATATTTGTTTGACAAAAACGGATTAAATTGACAATTAACACAATCGTTAATTATACGTTTCTAACTGTTCAGAAGTGGTTTTCTAGGTAAGGTTAAAAGCTTTTCATGAAAGAGTTGACTTTGTATATGTTTGCTCTACACTCTGCAGTCTTTTCGGAACTTCCTTCTGAAGAGAAGTGCTTATCAGAGCTGTTCTGATTTCTGTGACTAAGCTTTTTTTTTTTTTTTTTTATCCATGCCACGTAGAAGGTACCAGCGTGTTTCTGACGAAGACCGGGATCGCATAATTACCCGATATGAAGCAGGAGAGGACTTTGTAGCAACCGCTGCAGAACTACAAATTCCAAGAACGACCGCCAACGAAATTGTTCGAAAATATGTTCAGGCAGGTGAGAGGAGAGGGCTACGATACAGGAGAGGGCGCCCATCTTTACTTGATGATGAAGCAAAGGACTTCTTAGTGATGTTGGTAGAGGCTACACCCACCATTTCCATTCGTCAACTCCACGATGATTTGTATGAAACTTTTCCAGACAAGCCTAGAGTATGCCATATGACCATATCGCGAGCTTTAGATGGTGAACTTTTAACTTTGAAGCAGGTACATAATGATGCTGCTCTTTGTTCCAGTAACTACTATGTGGATGAAACGCCATTCTGATGCATATCGACGGAGATGCATTGCCCGTGAAGATATCTGGGATTAAATTCATACAATTTTGACCTCTCAAGTTTAAATATATTGCTCATCGAGCAAATTGTTATTAAATAATAAAGTACTGTAATTATGGATACAATATGCGTGAAAATTGATGGCTATATTTATGATATTGCAAAGTCATTAAAATGTAAAAGCTATATTTTGATTTTCAATTATATATATAAACTTTTGTTAACTGTCAATTAAATAAATTAAATTGTCAAACATTTTGTCTTGTCCTTTTCAAATGTTGTTTGTCATTTAATAGTGTGACAAAACGATTGTCAAACAATTACGATACAATGTCAATGACTTATCACTCTTTGTCATTTACATATGAATAACTGTCAATAAATATGTTAAAATGTCAAGAACGTTTGTGAATTGTCAATGACTATGGAAACATTGTCCCATCTAAAGTGTGAAATGGTGTAATGTACGAGTATATGTGTAGTGGGGAAGGCATTCACTTCTTAAAAAACTGTCTGTTGTTCTGCGTGCTTTCATTTTCATAGGAGCAAGTTGCTCGATAATTAACTGTGTTGGAGCTTCACTTATCGTGCTCAGATGTCGGCTGTCTCCCAAATTTTCACACGTTCTACTTTTATATGTTTTGATTAAATGAAAATTATGTTTCCCCTTAAATACATTTATTTGGTCTTTAAACTGTATAACTTTTCCACTTTTCAATGGGTGACAGTGATCGAGTCTTTATCTTAAAAGGCACCTTGTAAAATTCTTGGACATATATATGTATGGGTGAGCTCTGTCCCTCTCTCGCTCTCTCCTTTCCCCGGCAGCCTCGTGTCCTGCGGTTAAAAGGAAGAAGAAGCAGAAAATAAGATGAGGAAAGAGGGATGAAGGAGAAGTAGAAACCAAATTTTAAGTGACGTTATGTTAGCAACAGGAGAGAAAAATGGAAAGGAAAGAACAAGACGGAGAAGGAAAAAGGGCCATTTAGAAGTGCGAAATTAGTATGAATAAACGGGATTAAACATCAGAACACGGAGAACATCCAAAATGTGAGTGGTGATATGTGAAGAAAGGACCACTGAAGAAAAAAAAAAAATGTTTAAATTCCATAGAGCAATATTATAGCAAAGAATGGGGACAAGGTGTGAAGAAAAACAGACACTGGCCAAAAATACAGCTCTATGAAATGGGGGAATCAAGAGAATTCATAGAAACTAGGAAATGAAAAAGCAAAGGCAAAAGAGGGGATGGACATCAGACAAGGAGAAATGTGCAAATAAAGAATTGAGAAAAACGGGGGGAGGAGTGGGAGGAGAGGCGAATAGAAAATAAACGATAGAATTTTAGGGACGAGCGTTTAGGGGAAGCTGTAATGGGGGAGAATGAAAAACAGAAATGACACAGATTTGTGCCAGGTAAAAAAACACGGTGTCGGGAAACAAACATGGACGTCAAGAGAGGAAAAAAAAAATGAAAGAAGTGAAGTAGCGGAAGGGACATACGAACGAACCTTGAGAGGAGTGAAATAAATGATTGCAGAAGGGGCGCGAAAGCACCTAAAAATAAAAAAATAAAAAAAAGAAAGGGGACGAATTATTATTTAGCTGCATGTGTGACGTTCAACAAAGAGTGCGTCAAAATGCAGAACGCTCGTTTGCGAAAATTAAACGAGAACGCTTGGGAAACAAATGAGAGAGAGAGAGAGAGAGAGAGAGAGAGAGAGAGAGAGAGAGAAGAAAGCAAAGCAAAGGAAAGAGAGTGAGGGTACTTTATGAGGGGTATTTCGACCCTCCTCGGGGTCACGGTCAGGGTGCCACGCTTCGTACGAAATCCGCCCCTCAAGCTTTTATGACTGAATTTCATTTCCTGAATTAAATTTCCCTCTAAAATTCATCCGTTTTCAGTTCTTCTCGGAGGATATTGCCCCCCAGAATAATCACACACAGTGAGCACCGTGAACACAGCGAAAACGCCGAGCATTTAGCCGAAGCCCCAAGAGGACGAGAGCAACGGCCATCCCGAAATTGGCTGGTTTTGAACGCGGTTAGGGAGGAGGCGAGAGACAAGGCTGTAGGATTTATGGTATCATAAAGACAGTACCATCTCGACCCTGGGCTCTTCATACCACACACTGCCGTCACAACCGACACCGGTAACTCGCTTTGGTAACTCACTTCCCTCAACCCAACAACCCAGCGCCCAATGCCACAGACCCAAAACCATATATTGGGACTTCAGCCACATATTGGATCCCCTCTCGTAGCATCTACAATAAGAAACGGTTGTAATATTTCAGCCAGTCTGTTGTCCCGAGACTTGAAATATGATTGAAAAGAAAGGAAAAACCATATATATAAAAAAAAAAACGACCAACAGTCTGGCACCCAAACGAAACTAATACAAAATAAAGAAAAAGAAATAAAGCGAAAATCACAAAGCGTGATGGAAGTTCCCGTGACACTTGCAGGAGGACAAAAGACAATGTGTGATTTAGTTCACGCTAGTTGTCTTTACGTACATGCCTCCCCCTCCCCCAACCAACTCTCTCTCTCTCTCTCTCTCTCTCTCTCTCTCTCTCACCTCCCCTCTGGCCTTCAACCCGAGTCCCTCCTTCCCGGTTTCCCTCGGCTATTCCTTCCCAGAGAACATGACACAAGAACGATGCACTCCTTCATCATCCTGTTTGGGTCTTTGCAGTGCGCCCGCCAAGCTGAAGCCAAATAAACGGATGCTTAAATGCGCCATCTTTGTCTCCACTTGAGCGTCTTAGCTTTTTTTTTTTTATTTCGTATTTGCTTATTGTAAATGAGTTCCTCTATACTTTTTTTATATTTTTCTTGGTCATCTCCCTTTCGCTCATATTTCCTCATGCGCCATACTTGTTTCTTTTTTTTTATTTCTTGACTTATCATTTCGATAGTTAATGAATTTTTCATCTTTCTGCTTCTTATTTTTGCAGTTATCACATTTGTCTCTTCATGTTTATTTCACTCTAACTCATATCTTTCATTGTTGTTGTTTTATTCTTGTTCTTGCAATCGAAATTTCTGTTTCTTCTTTGGCCCACTGTTATGTATAAGGCAATTTTAACTTCTCTCTTTTTTTCTTCTGGTACATTTCCCCTCATTATTCTCCTCCATCTTCTTATAACACACCGAGTTTCCGTCCCTCCCTCTTCTTTTTCTCTCTCTCTCTCTCTCTCTCTCTCTCTCTCTCTCTCTCTCTCTCTTTTTCGGTTTTTATTTCTTATTCATCCTGGTCTTCTTCCACATACCTGCATTTGTGTCAGTTCCCGATCTTCTTGTTACCGCCATTTTTACAGTTTCTATCTTGCGCACTTTCACTAGACATCGCGTGATTCGTCGTATAGCTGTCGTGTCAATTCGCAATTGTTGGTTGGTAATTATACACCGTTTGATGGAATTTCAGGCTGTAACACAAGTATGAAATGAGAGAGTGGGTCCTGCAGGCATGTATTAAAGCGACCGTAATTACGGGGCACCGAAATCAAGCTCTTAAATAGAAACGCAAGGCATATATACTATGCATCCCTTTTGGGATACTGGTATGCGCTGCATTGGAGACTCCTCCTTATGCTAATCTTGTGTGTGTGTGTGTGTGTGTGTGTGTTTGTGCTGGTGGGTGGGTGGGTGTTTGTGTCTAGCCCAAAGTCTTCAGTGACCGAATATATTTCTATTCAGAACCGAAATAAAATCGCAAGGCTCTTACGTGCCTGGGCTGTTCCCTAACAGCGGTATCGGTTTCACTCGGTAGTTCGTACCAAGTCCCATTTAATTCCCGGGGAAAAATATACAATCACAAAGGGAGGCTTCGGTATACAAGAGACGATGTTCCGTTTCAGAGTTTGTTTACATTCATTCCGCGGAAGTTTACTTGCTTCAATGTATTCAGCGAGCTATCTCGTAATATCTGAATTCGAACTTCTGCCTGGCGAAAGCGCGCTGGCTGGGCTGTGCTTGAAGGAAAACAAAGGCCTGCCATTGGATGAGTTACCCTCTTTACGACTAAAGTTTATTAGGAAAGTTTTTTGGCGAAAAGAAATGGTTGATTAGAAAACTTTTCCGCCGACGACGTATTTATGAGTTTCTTAAAGTTTTTTATCAGATGCGGGGAGCCAGATAACACACGGCGAAGGAGTGATAAACTTCCTGAGATATGACAGTCGGCAATTCTTTCGGAAAAGAAGATCAAATTCTAAAACTCAGTTTTTTACTTTTCTTGAAGCTGGCAAAAAGGGCGGGCTATTCGGTGCTCGTAAAAATAGGCTTAAAAGAAACGTTGATTTTTATGTAGGGTAATTACCTCAAAATAAGTAACATTTGTCATTTGCGAATAACACTTCACTGGCACCGGTGTTGATTGTGAACGTCTTGATTTATATGAAAAATGATGGGGAAAGAACTCAAAAAGATGGTTGCAGAAACCAGTGATTAGATGTAACATGACAGAGGACAATGGTTTTAAGTGGCGTGAATTATATGCACGGCTGTCAG
>NC_089783.1:16921781-16924281 GCF_040412425.1 Macrobrachium rosenbergii | reverse complement strand
ATAAGAAGATCCAGTGACGAAAACTTCACCATAAGTGGTTTGAGTAATAACCTGTTTATTTTTTAAAGATCTTAAAAAACGATTAATTTTGTCCTTTTTCTTAAAAATAAGTTTAAAGTCTTTGTTACCAATTTTCTGAAATTTAGAATCATCAGTGAGTATTATTGCCTATTTTAAATATAATCAACTTTATTTAAAATTTTACCATTATCTGGTTTGGAAAACATTAAGTGAAAGTTTTTACTCAATTTCTGAAGAGTACAGTATTTAGATCATCTTTATTAAAGAAAGAGTATGTGCGAAAGTGCACAGTTCAGTTTGGAATTTTGATAGATTAGCATTCAAAGATAAGTTCTTCAGTCTGGTAAAAAGTACTTCGAAGGGCAAATAATACTCATAGTATTATGACTATTATAATACCCATAGTATTACGAGAAATCCAGCCCAAAAGATAAAAGAAATTCTTCTTTCTTGGTTCAGTTATAGTCAGAAAAGTTGAAAACCACCTAAAGTCAGATGTGACGCACATATTGGCGTTAGCTTTCGCAACGGGTGCAAGTTGCCCAATCCTGAAACATCAAATATTAGAAATCAAATAAAACTATGCAAAAGTAAAATAAACCATAATGATTTTAAGATTATACTAACCAGCCAACACGAACACCACCTCCCTATTCTTGAATCGTTAGCGATCAAGAAACTTGTTTCCTCTTTGAACAATCATTCCTCGTCCACCGCCCTGTATATAGCCTAAACCACACCCTACCTTATATTTACTGTTTTTTTCATACAGCAACTGAACTTCGAGGAATAACGTCTGTTAGTTGAAATAGTCTAGTTTTTTCTCTTTTTTAACAATTTTATTTTAGGTTTACCTTTTGTATTTATGTTTTATTTTATCAAAATTTATTTGTACATACATGCTAACATTTCCTGCTGTATTTGAATATTTTACTTTGTATTTTTAGCCTTGAGGATGAGACAAGGATCTCGAAACGTACGCCCTGATGAATAATGGAAAACCATGCACCAAGCTGTCTGCTTTAGTGCCTTCTTGTGTATTTTGCTGAGGAATAGTTTCCCTCTCTCTCTCTCTCACACACACACACACACACACACACACACACACACACACATATATATATATATATATATATATATATATATATATATATATATATATATATATATATATATATATATATATATATATATATATATATATGCTAGCAACCAACCCAGCATTGCCCAGGAAAACTCTGAATGACAGTTTGTGTGTATGGTGACGGAAAAGGGAAAGGGTTGTCCCTTTATTCAGGTATTACTGTGGTGACTGTCCCTTTTATCCAGGTATTACTGTGCTGTCTGACACCTTTAACCTGGTATTACTGTATTGTCTGTCACCTTTAACCAGGTATTACTGTACTGCCTGACCCTTTTATCCAGCTGTTACTGTGGTAACTGACCCTTGTATCCAGGTATTACTGTGCTGTCTGTTGCCTTTAACCAGGTGTTACTGCGATGTCTGCCCCTTTTATCCAGGTATTACTGTGGTGACTGTCCCTTTTATCCTGGTATTACTGTGCTGCCTGTCCATTTTATGCAGGTATTACTGTGATGACTGTCCTTTTTATCCAAAAATTACTGTGGTGACTGTCCCTTTTACGCAGTTATTACTGCAGTGACTGCCCCTTTTATCCAGGTATTACTGTGGTGACTCCCTTTTCTCCAGGTATTACTGTTCTGTCTGTCCCTTTTATCCAGGTATTACTGTGGTAACTGTCCCTTTTATGCAGGTATTGCTGCAGTGACTGTCCCTTTTATCTACGTATTACTGTGTATTACTGTCCTGTCTGACACCTTTAACCAGATATTACTGTGCTGTCTGCCATCTTTAGCCAGGTATTACTGTACTGATTGTCCATTTTATCCAGGTATTACTGTAGTGACTGTCCCTTTTATCCAGGTATTTCTGTGGTGACTGTCCCTTTTATCCAGTTATTCCCTTTTATCCACTTATTATTGTTCGGTCTGTCCCCTTTATCTAGGTATTACTGTTATGACTGTCCCTTTTGTCCAGGTATAACTGTGGTGACTGTCCCTTTTATCGAAATATTGCTGTGCTTGTCTGCCCTTTTTATCCAGGTATTACTGTGGTGACTGAAAAGCATTTCCAATAATTCAGTATACTTCTAGGGTCTCGAGTACATGAAACGTGGTATGATAAACCCTTAGAGTTTATTTACCACATAAGTTACAAAGGGTAGGGAGAAGGGGGATGGGGGATGGAGGGAGGTGAAGGGAGCGGGGATACGGGTTTGAAACCTAGCTTGTTATTTAGGTTGGGTTAAGTAATGGCCACGTGCCAAATTTTGTCTAGATCGGTCAAGCGGTTTCGGATTTATGTGTGTGTGTGTATATATATATATATATATATATATATATATATATATATATATATATGTGTGTGTGTGTGTGTGTGTGTGTGTGTGTGTGTATG
>NC_089783.1:16866781-16916781 GCF_040412425.1 Macrobrachium rosenbergii | reverse complement strand
AATATACCTAATTTACTTAGTTAATTTCAAGTGCAGCTTTGAATCTATTAATACCTCGTTCCTTTTAGCCAAAGCCTACTGTATTCACTGTCCAAAGGAATCATGTATCTAAAGAAACATTAGTAACTTTGATGAGGGATCGGACCTAGGTTTTTTTCGAAAACGGAACTGAGGCATCTGCAGCTTGCGTTACCGCACGTTAAATTCAGTATCCGAACTATTGAGATTTGTCTATCATGTTCACTCATTTTTGGTTAGCGTGTGACTAGTTAATTATGAACATTTTATCATTTTATGAAAACATAAAAAAAGAGGGCTTTATTAAATCAAGCCTCAGGATGATCGTGGTGACGATATCAGTCTAGTCTTGATAATGTTTTATCTAACGAGACTAATTTCAGTTCCGGCTGAACACCAAATCGAAGAGTTTGTCAGAATGTCCGAAGCCAGACCAAGACTTCTGCTTAATAAGATGTAAGGATAAGGACAACTAACCTTCCTCTCGAAATGTATCTCAGTTACCCTGAAAAAAAAAAATGAAAGTTTTGATAAATGTCTTCGAACTAGAGATTTTGAAGTCTATAATATATGAAATGGCCACTCTGGCATCAGTCAGCTCCATTAATCGTTTTTTTTTTTTTTTTATTCTTCTGACAATCTAATTTACGTTACTGGCAACCGCATATTTTTCAAAAGATTCATCCAATTTTCGAGGCTCGTTTTCGAGAGACTTCAGTTTGACAGCAATATTGTTTATTTGGTGATTGGTAGTCAGGAGCAGTATATGAACAGAGCAAACGCGGGCTGAGTGCTGCACCGCTAAGCCTCACTTTAGTTGCCTGCAGTGTTCAAAGGTTAGCGGTATGGTTACTTTCTCTCTCTCTCTCTCTCTCTCTCTCTCTCTCTCTCTCTCTCTCTCTCTCTCTCTCTCGGTATATATATACTGTATATATATATATATATATATATATATATATATATATATATATATATATATATATATATATATATACATACATATACTGTATATTATATATATATACATACATATATATATTACATATATATATATATATATATATATATATATATATATATATGTATGTATTTATATACATTATATATAGATAATATATATACAGTATATGAATGTATATATATATATATATATATATATATATATATATATATATATATATATATATATATATATATATATATATATATATATATATATATATATATATATATATATATATATATATATATTTATTTACTGCCAATTTTCCAGGCTCGGAGATGCGCGCCAGTTGCCTTCAATCTCCACGTAGTGTATAAAAAAAAATTTTGCTTCCTCCAAGACTCGAAGTAAGATTTGACTGATTAATCTCAGTTCTCATGGGGTGATTAATGGCAATTCTCCTGCACCGGGTAATGACTATTCTGCTGCTGTGATTAATGACGATTCTTCTGCATTGCAAATTCAGTCTGCTACTGACGCTCGAAAAATGTTGATAACATTGGGCAATCCGGAGTGGAAGTTTTATCGTCCAATTCTTCTCTCCTAGTGTTTTTCATTTTTCATTACCGAAGATGGATCTTTGTATTCCGTAAATTTTACACTCGCTTTGCTTTTGAATTTTTATGAACATTATTTCCTTTATCATATTCATATTCATTAGCCCTATGCATGAAATCACCACGTTCTTCATACCTAGACTTAATATGCATTACTGTTTTTTCTTTAGCCTTTCCTGGATATTTCTATATATTAGATCTTTTTATTTTTTCTAACGTCTATACATTATATTTGTGAAGGCACACGCTCGTTCACATTTTTTTTACCTTTGTTTGCTTCGTATAAGAATGTATAAACGTAGATAACCGCTGGAAAGGTGGATATTAAAGAACAGATACCAAGCACTTTCTTGTGTTACGCACACTTCTTCGGAGTAAAAAGTAAATAAATAGAGACTTAGCAAGGAAACCTCATAGAACTAAGCTCAAAACCATCAACAAGCAGAACATCATTCCTGTATATAATCAGTTCCTTTTTATGTCTTTTTATTCATTTTTTTTTTTACTTCCGAAAAAGCGTACGTAACACGCTTTCGCGTATCTGGTCTTTAATTGTCACCTTTCCAGTGGTTATCAGCGCATATCTTCGTCACTTCCAGTTTGGTGACCTGCTAATAAACGTATAACTTTACGGTAAAAGTGAGACTGTTGCTTCATTAACTATCATTATTTTAACTTTCTCGTTATCAAACTAGATACATTCATAAATAATGCAAAGAAACTTCTTGCACTCCTGTAGTCATGATATCAAACTTCAAACACTTTTAGAAGAAAGTAAACATATCACAACCTTCCAAAGGAATTATATTTCTTCTGCTGATGGGAATACATGCATACACAATATATATATATATATATATATATATATATATATATATATATATATATATATATATATATATATATATATATATATATATATATATATATAATCCAGATCATAACACAAGCTATCTGCTTTTCCAAGGAATTAAATTCCGATCCTTCTTGTGGCTAATTTTCCATGAGCCCCATATATACATATATATATATATATATATATATATATATATATATATATATATATATATATATATATATATATATATATATATATATATATATATATATATATATATATATATATATATATATATTATATATGTATATAGATATACACTAGCTGACCAATCTGGTGTAGCCTGTGAAAATTCTGAAGGGTTCAGAAAAATATACATGCATCTCCTTTCAATTATTTTGTCATGTAAAGTATGTATACTATCATCGTAAATGCCTTTCTTTCCTGTGATTGATAATTTTGCCTTGAATTCATTGCTTTAAATAAGCATTTATATATATATATATATATATATATATATATATATATATATATATATATATATATATATATATATATGTATGTATATGTATATATATATATATATATATATATATATATATATATATATATATATATATATATATATAGGCACTTATGTGATTAAAATGATGAAAGAAAGAGAGAGAGAGAGAGAGAGAGAGAGAGAGAGAGAGAGAGAGAGAGAGAGAGAGAGAGAGAGAAAGAATGATTGACTTGCAGTGGCAAATATTCTTGGGTTTTTTCTAGTAAAACTTGATGTTTAACCCATTCATAAAGGGAATATATGAGAGAGAGAGAGAGAGAGAGAGAGAGAGAGAGAGAGAGAGAGAGGATTTGGTGGTGGTGGTGGTTGCGCAAGGTTGAAAGTGTTACTGTGCATGGCGGTGGTGGTGCTGGAGTTGATGGCATTGGTTGCCAGTGTTGTTGCCAAACTGCCCGATAATTAATTCCAGACCTCATTTAAGCAGACTTTATAACGAAATACCTAATTGTAACATCATGGAGCAGTCTCTATAGCGAATACTGAAGGTAAAAACGAAGAAGAAACGAACGAATTTATAAGGAAATTCGCATTTGAACGAATAAGAATAAAGGAAACACCTATATCTTGCATGTCGGGCTTAGCCAGCAGCAACTGCGCATGTGTGGTTGGGGAAGGCACTCTGATCTTTGGTTGCTACCTAAAAAAATCATTAATATAGGTTTTCAATGCTGGTTTTATCGAGGTAATTAACCATTATATTGATAATTATCATAAATTATGTTTAAAATTCACATAAATTCTGACTAAAAATTGATGTTATAGGGGATTTATTGTTGCAGGTTAATCATACGTCTGACAACGCCTGGAATAAAACCTAGAATGCTCAGCGAAAAATGACCATTACCCCATAAAGCACCTGAAGGAAAACTTCAAGGAATTGGTAAAAATGAAAATTTCGTTAAATTTGTCTGTGTTTGATGTCTGTCACGGTGGTAGGAGTTAGATTTTGAGTTATAAACTTCTTGGGGTCACATAGGGGCCGCGTGCCATATTTCGTCTGTCAAGCGGTTCGGATTTCTATGGTGCACTAACATACAAACATTCACTTATATATATATATATATATATATATATATATATATATATATATATATATATATATATATATATATATATAGATGCAAATGCTGCTGAAGCATGCGGTACCTACATCAGAAAAGAAATTCGCACGAAATAATTGTAAAAAGCATATGAAAGCCTCTTTTGAATCAAATATCTTAAAAGATAATAGTTGTGCTTTTTACATACCACAAGTAATTTCAAATTGACAGAAATTAAAAGGAAGATGTTTGTCTGGCTCTCTATGACTGACATCACATGGGAACATCAACTAAGTTGATGTCAAAGAAAACGGGAACGAAAAATATCACATATGAGTTGGATTAAAAAGTATACTGAGTGAAAATTGAATTGGGCTTAAATCCTAAAGGATAACACAAGTGTAATCTGTTTTCTGATGTTGCCAAGTTCCCTTGTCATGGGAGTTATTTTCAGTTGGTAAGAGTTGTTGGCCCACCCACGGTCACTTTAATACTATGGCCAGGAGAATTACGTCAAACAACCAAATACGTACACCACAAACAGGCCAGCAGGCAAGTCAGCGTCTAAGTTAAGCATACCTTAGTTTAACCAGACCACTGAGCTGATTAACAGCTCTCCTAGGGCTGGCCCGAAGGATTAGACTTATTTTACGTGGCTAAGAACCTATTGGTTGCCTAGCAACGGGACCTACAGCTTATTGTGGAAATGTGTGTGTGTGTGTGTGTGTGTGTGTGTGTGTGCTACCTTCCCCGTGGAAAAGGGACGCCTATCACAGAGTCCAATTCGTATTGGGAAACGGTTGTCAGCAAAAATGAGGTAGCGATTCTCTTCTTATCTCCTTTTCCTTTCAATTTTCTCTCCTTCCTCACCTTCGTTGGAGGCTGTGCAAAGTGATGAAAGATGAGCTGAGAGACAGCTCGTTTTAAAGTGGCGATGTGGTAACAAGGATCCATTGAAATATCTTCATGGAGAGTTAACCTTTCAGTGTTGCTTTTTTTCTATAATTTGGCCAAATTCTAATAATAATACAAAAAAAAAAAACAATGTCTATTCCCGACAAATTTTCGAGGAATAGAATGAGATAAACAAGGTAATAAAAAGTTTAGTAAAATATGAAATCATAACAACCACAAATAATTAACTAATTGAAAAAAATTGCTTGCTAAAAGTAAGTCACAGCTAAAAATATGTATGTAATCCTTCATGGCTATAAAGACCCACTACCATTAGCCAGAGGCAAAGGAAGGTCTGAGAGCAACCGAGATGTTTAACAATGCTAAGGAAATGAAAGTTGCATTAAAATCTTATTACCAGTGATGGAGCGGGAGATAAAAACATGCAAACCACTACACAAAATGTTCGTTGCGGTTTCTTCAATAGATAGGTTCTTGTCGGAGTTTTCAAACAATAGACTACAGAAGTTTTAAAACTCGTCGCTAAGCATGAATAATTCTCGTGCAGATTAAACATCTTAAGTCACAAATTCGAGATGCCTGCGGATTTATGTGCGGTGATTGACGGGAAGACCAATTTCGTGTATGTGTCTAGACCAGCGCTGAAGGAAAAATGAGGAGCTGAGTGGCGGGAGGCTAAGTCTGGATCCTAATCTTAAAATTCGGAGCATGATAAGAAGCCCAGTAAGAATTACGACTTCACAGGAAATTCATTCCTTCAAGAAATTATGAAAAAGTGCTGATTTCGATTACTAAGAAAAATAACAAAATAAAACAAAATATAACATACAGAAACACAAAATACTGTCGAATGAAAACAACATTCAATTGTTATGCTTTAATTTTTTTTTTTTTTTTTTTGCAAATACCGATGATCTATATACATTCAACTAAAGTAACATAAGGTCTATTCCGCTTTCCCATCTGCTGTACCTTTTTTTACATTTTACGCTCTCTCTCTCTCTCTCTCTCTCTCTCTCTCTCTCTCTCTCTCTCTCTCTCTCTCTCTGGTCGACTGGCTCTGTTCTGCCTAACCGAAGTCTGATCATGAGCTTTGTATAACCAGACGTGTGGCTGAAAGAGGAAAAAAAAAGTTAGAAGCAGAATAATGAAACCCGAGAATAAAAACTGAGCACACCCAAAAGCAATATCTTGTAAACAATTAGAGGAGTTTTTTCTCTTCCCTCTCGTTTTTTCAGCTCCGACAGCATAATATAATCCTGAGACGTTAACGATATACGAAGACGTAAAATAAAGTAGGAAATGGAACGAACGATAATTAGGGAAAAAAAGGCGTCAGCTTCAAAGGCGCCTTTCCCCTTCCGGACGTTATTCATTTAACGAACGAGGATTCGGAAAATGAAGAACGTTGTCAAAGGCCTGATTACCGGGGTGCAGAAAATCCATTGTTGAGAGAAACATTATTGTTGCAATACATGCAGATTGCGTCTGCTATGCTGCAATCAGGGACGCTATATTGAAAAGAGACGGATTATCCCGAATATTTCTGATGAGAGAGAGAGAGAGAGAGAGAGAGAGAGAAATGCCCAACCTTCAATATACTTCATAAGAGAGAGAGAGAGAGAGAGAGAGAGAGAGAGAGAGAGAGAGAGAGAGAGAGAGAGAAATGCTCAACCTCCAGTATACTTAAAAGAGAGAAAGAGAGAGAGAGATGCACAACCTCCAATATACTTCATAAGAGAGAGAGAGAGAGAGAGAGAGAGAGAGAGAGAGAGAGAGAGAGAGAGAGAGAGAGAGAGAGAAATACCCAACCTTCAGTATGCTTAATAAAGAGAGAGAGAACTACTCAACCTCCAATATATTTAATAAAAGAGAGAGAGAGAGGGGGTGGAGGGGGAGAGAGAGAGAGAGAGAGAGAGAGAGAGAGAGAGAGAGAGAGAGAGAGAGAGAGAGAGAGAGAGAGAGAGAGAGAGAGAGAGGAAGGAACAACATACCATTAACAAAGAGCCGAAAACAAAGAAAGACAGATCTGGATGCCATAAACCTTTGTGAGCCAATACCCAGAGAATGGAGGGAAAAGATATAAATATTAGGTGAATGACGTGGAAAAAAAATGATTGTTGCTATTGCATAGGTGGAGCAAAATGATTAAAAATACATTGAAGGAAAATACATTTTTTCCGTTGATATGAGAGCTGAGGAAAAAGAACGAGTTACTGCAAAATCAGCGTTAGTAAGTGGACAATAAGACAGGAAAATAAGATTTAAAAAAAACGGTCAATCAAAGCAGAGGTCTATTTTTTTTTTACATTGTTCTGATAGATAGGCAGAAATAAAATGAACTATAGAGACAATAAAGTTTCCGATTTGGTATCAAATGCTGAAAATAGCGAAATATCAGAATCACCCCATAGCTTATATTACTCAAGGAACAAGAGTCTGGAGTTAATTTAGACGGAAATATAAACACCCAGATACTACCACAGTATCTCTCTCTCTCTCTTAAAAACAAGAGAACATTATTAGCCTCTATTTTAACCTAAGCACACTCGTGTTTTTTATATATATATATATATATATATATATATATATATATATATATATATATATGTGTGTGTGTGTGTGTGTGTGTGTATACAGTACACACACACACACACACACACACATATATTATATAAATATATATATATATATATATATATATATATATATATATATATATATATATATATATATATACATACACACATACATACATATGGAAGTCGTGCCCATATTTCACTCCCTTTCTCCCCGTCTCTGTTTCTCTTTCTCAATCTCTCTCACTCTCTGTCTCCCTCCTAGAGTAACAAAGTAAAATACAAGTGCCGCCCCAAAACAAAATATCGCATAACATGGGAGTTGCATTTCCCCTGTCTTTTTACTTTTGCCCTTTTTTCTCCCTGACCTCTCCTTTATATTCATTCATTGCACAGGACTTCAATGGCGCCGTTTTATGACGCTTAGTGTGCAATTTCCGAGATTGATTATCCTTTTGAACAGATGTGAAAGGAGTCGCTTGGGAGAAGTGAAACTGGGTCGAATTTTGTTCTTTTTTTTCCCTCTCTCTTTCTTGTTTTTTTTGTTTTTCCAAGTCTGCTTTTTTTTGCCAATACTTTATTTATTTCTTTTCTGGCTTTATTTGTAGTTCTCCTTCCTTCACTGTAATTATATAGTTATAACATGTATGTTCTGGTTCGGAAAAGTTCGAATGTGATTAAGCGATTTCTTTGCAATATTTTTTTTTTTTTATTCTGCCTCCGTACAAAACGCCTTCTTGTACAAAAATTAACTCTTCTTTCAATATTACTGTTTGCATAATCGCAGACTTTGAGTATAGGGTATTCGTGCTTTAGAACTGAACAAAAGTCTGATTTTTCCCTTTAAGTTTATAATTAGCCACTGTAGTATTTAAAGTTACCGCTTTTTCTAAGTATATAGTTCTTCCTCCAAGCCTTTACACCAGAAAACTATGCCATCCAATAAAAAACGAAATGAATCCAAATTAATAACACTGTGCTACATTTCCTTTCTGCTCCTCGCACTAAACAGGCTTGGCATCCAATAAAGGAGATGAATTCAAAATGGTTTTTCCCCTGTCTAAATTTCCCTACCTGACCCTTTCATTAAACACCCGGGCCATCCGATAAAGGAGAAGGACTCACAACGGGCCAAGCAAACATAATTAGAGCAAGCTGACAGGTCTCGAATGATTTTGAGCCGTCGGAGCGACGCTTTCAAAATATCTGCTCTGAAGTGATTCGAAATCCTGGGCAGGAAGCTGTCACTCTCTAGCGGGGCTGTCACAACCGAGCGGGCGACAGGGCGCTTTTTGGGGCTGGCGTGACACACTACACTATATATGAGGAGAACCTTTGATAAAGGAGAGAGAGAGAGAGAGAGAAAGAGAGAGAGAGAGAGAGAGAGAGAGAGAGAGAGAGAGCGAGAGGGGGTGGGGGGGGGAATGGAGCGGCCAGAAGAGGTGGGTTGAAGTTTAAAGTTTAACATCCCAATTAAGAGAGAAAGACCAAAATACAGTACATGAGAGAACACTATATTTTTCTAAAAAGAATGTTTCACGAAGGAGGAAGACAATGCGAGAGACCAGTGTGTCATTAGGCTACAAATAAATCAATGAAAAAGGAATGTAACAGAGAGAGAGAGAGAGAGAGAGAGAGAGAGAGAGAGAGAGAGAGAGAGAGAGAGAGCCTCCAGAAGAGGTGGGGTAAAGTTTAAAGTTTAACATCCCAATTAAGAGAGAAGTAGCAAAATACATAAGAAAAAGATATTTATCTTTTTAAAGAATATGACACAAAGAAGAAAAATGCGAGAGACCAGCGTGCCATTAGGCTACAAATAAATCAGTGAAAAAGGAATGTAACAGAGAGAGAGAGAGAGAGAGAGAGAGAGAGAGAGAGAGAGAGAGAGAGAGAGAGAGAGAGGGCGGGGGCCAGGTAAAGTTTAATGTTTAACATCAGAATTGAGGGGGGGAGAGCAAAATCCATATGAGAAAATTTTATCTTTTTTTTTTGTACGGTTATGACACAAAGCAGGAGGAAAATGCATGAGACCAGCTACAAATAAATCAACGAAAAAGGAATGCAAGGAAGAGAGAGAGAGAGAGAGAGAGAGAGAGAGAGAGAGAGAGAGAGAGAGAGTTTTTCACTCTTCAGATGTTTAACAGAATAAGTGAATTCAAAATTATAGTTTTACCACACAAGAGAGAAAGAGATTAGACATTTAAACTTTTTATTGAGAGAGAGAGAGAGAGAGAGAGAGAGAGAGAGAGAGAGAGAGAGAGAGAGAGAGAGAGAAATCAAATGAATAGTTTGACCGTTAGAGGCTAATGCTTTTCCATGAAACACCACCCACTGACGTCTGTTTTTTTTTTTTTATTTTGCCCCGTCTTTCCCGCAGACGCGACCCACAACATTCGACCAAGAACCAGCTACAAAATTACTTTCCTATGTTAATACAGGAGCTCTGGATATACAGAGTTATCAGGCCCATGCCATTCATTTCCTTGACCAGGCGCAGATCGAACACGGGTACCTTGATTGTGAACTGAAGGGGGCTGCTGTTCTGTCATGAGGACTAGAGAGAGAGAGAGAGAGAGAGAGAGAGAGGTTGGGGAAGGGTAGTGGGGGACCAAGAGGCTTTGATGAATTTGGACATCAAATGAAAACTATGAACAAAGGAATGTATGCGAGTGAGGCGTGCATACAGACATACAGACAGACAGGGATTGGTATAAACATGAAAGGAGAGGGCGACACTTCACAAGAATGAGATTATGAACAAAGGAATGTAAGCCAGAGAAAGAAAAAGAGAGAGAGAGAGAGAGAGAGAGAGAGAGAGAGAGAGAGAGAGAGAGAGAGAGAGAGAACAGGAAGGAACATCTGTTTCCATTATATTTCGTTTGAAGAACAAGGGTTTCCATATTATGTTCATTACGCTCTTACAAACTGTGAAATTAATGTCATGAAGTTAAGTTTCACGCTTTCGCTCTCTAGGTAGGAATGATAATGAAATTCATTATTTTATGCTTCCACTTCTTTGCTACGGAACATTTCATCGAGTACGAGAGTCATAAGAATATAAATCACGCAAATAAACCCGTGACTTGTTACTGATAGCAATAATTGAACAATAAAGCAATAACAGAAAGTATAAAGCTACCGAGTATGACCGTGATTGATTCACTTTATGACGACTGCCATGTTTTACGACTGTCATATCCTTACGACGGTGTAATGACGAACGTAACCTCTATTATATTGGCCTAGCTCTCGTTACGGCTTTATTACACAAATGCACGTGAATGGTGAAAGATAAGTGAAGGAACTGATAAAGGGGAAATGAATATAAATGAAAGCTATTAATATTATTATTATTATTATTATTATTATTAGTAGTAGTAGTAGTAGTAGTAGTAGTACTAGTAGTAGTGGTAGTAGTAGTAGTAGTAGTAGTAGTAGTAGTAGTAGTAGTACATTTTTTATACACTAAGCTTTGTGAAAACTTACAGGAATTATACTGCTTACCAAATTTAGCAAGAAGAAAATATCGTATTGTGATTGATATCATTCGTGATTTCCTTGTTTTACGAAGATTTTTCGGTAGGTTCTTGGTGGTTGCTAATAATTTTCCTGATAATTTGTTGCCCTGGCCTATTTTTCAAGGTTACAGTCAGCTTGAGAGTCATAGTTAGACATTTTTTATTTTAGGATTCAGATCAATTTTACAATGTATGTCTAAATATTTTTGGGGGCGCTTTGTCCTTCGCTTATTTTTTAAGACACAGGCCATCTTGCAGGCCAACATTTTCTTCTCCACCAAATATATGAGACTAAGTAGTAAGCTACGTCTGGCGTTGGTCAGCATATTCCTAAAGTACAGCTACTTGACTTGCTTTTCAAGTTCATAAGACAATTTAAAGGTTCATTTAAAGGCCAACATTGTAGTTTTCTCATATTTTGATGACGTCTGGTACGCACGCGCCTTAGAGGTTAGTAATTGAATCACCCGTGGACCACCTTTCAAAATATTTTGACACTGACCTATTTTGAAGGTCACTCGTCAGCATTTTATTTTTCGTCAATTGTAATGAAACTTGTTTGGCATGTAATAGTGGGGTTGGTGATTACTTTTCCCCAGTCACATGTTTTCTTTAGATATTTATGAAATTCGGCAGGATAGTAGTCTTGACTGTCTGACTCAAATGATTATGACATATATTTGTATTCTATGAGGTAGGGAGCATTATAGATAACGTTAAAATCCAGTATTGATATATTTAAATATGGAAATTAAAAAAAAAAAATATATATATATATATATATATATATATATATATATATATATATATATATATATATATTATTACTTAGTTTTCCTTTTAACTGAAAATTATTGTCTTCTAAAACCCTTGGAGCATCTCCCTCAACGGAAGATTATATAACGAGTAAATGCCGATTTTTTTCATCTTCAGAGAAACGGTAAAGGAGAAAGTTAATCAGCTTGTTCCATTCAACGACTTTTGCATCTGCACTGAGCTAGAAACATTATCCAGATAAGCTATGCACCTGTTCTTAAAAGAAATTAAAATGTTTCCCAAAGAGTAGAGTGAAAATTACCTCTTATAATTTTGTTGGAATTCTACGGAATTTCTCTGAAGATTCCAAAGCACATGCAGGAGCCGTGATCTTTAAAACTATTTATGTTCTCTGGCTTGGTTTCCAAAGTCATGGAAATTCGACATATAGTGTCTTGTTATTATTACACTCAACCTCAAAGATCATAAACAATAATCAGATTAATTTATCACAGTTAAATAATCTATCAATAAAGTATACCAGATAATCAATTACCACTACAGTTTTTCACGAAAGCCGACGGGACGGGCATATAATCTAGATAAAACAAAAGAATAATACAAAGGGCGCATGGAAGAATATAACCCAACCTTTTATTGATAATAGTTTCAAACGGGACTTCTAAAATAACTCATCACAAGTGGCCATTTTGCCTATGAACCATTTTTCAAGAATTTTTATCGCCCTTTGTACCCTCAAAAATTGGGAACCGGAAATGACTGGTACAAAGAACCCTCCACATCAGGGGTTCCCAAACTTTTTGTTCTTCTGTACCCCTTGGGCATTTTTGTAGATTCCTGTGTACCCTTAAAAACTGATTATGAAAAAGAAAAACAATATAATTTTGTTATGAAATCTGTTTGTGTAGACTGCATCTTTTCAGGCCCGGTACGAGTACAGATTACGGCCGCGGGAAGTTCCATAATGGTGAAAAACAAATGGTATTCACCCTACTCTTGATATGACTTAAGTAAAAGCTTTGCTTGCTAAAATGAGGAAATTAAAAAAAAACGACACTGTGCAATCTCAATGCAGATTACATCATGTATTGCGCAGTAATGGCTATTCTCTTAGATCCAATGTACCCCCTGAAGAGTACAAATGTACCACTGGGGGTACATGTACCCCAGATTGGGAACCCCTGCTCCACATGATCGAGCAAGAACAGATAATAGTATAATGAAACGGGTCCACCTTCTGCAGACTTCGATCCTTAAAGAGCGAAAGACATCTGTTCATTGTTGCGTTTCTTTTGACTAATATTTACTTGCACTAATTTATAAAGGCAATCACGAATAGATTCTTAAATAATGCACTCTCTCTCTCTCTCTCTCTCTCTCTCTCTCTCTCTCTCTCTCTCTCTCTCTCTCTCTTCATAGGTGCACTAGAAAACTAACTGAGACAGTTCACAAAAGGCATAATCAAATTTTCCTCTATCACAAACCATAATTTTCATATTACTAACCATATGGTTTTAATTTTCAGAAAAATTTCGTGAAAATTTTCCCATTCCTCTCCCTAAATATTTGCCCAATAATAGCAAAGATAATTATTAACCCATTCATGTCATAGAACTCAAGTAAAGCATGAGGATTTATTTTTGAAATTGTCACTAGTATAAAGATTACACAAACAAATCTCTGAAAAACTGTTACATTCCTTCTTACCTTGTTGACTTAAAACTTTGGATTCCATGTGGATTTAAGAAATACTGTTAAACTTTATGAATAAATGTCAAAAAAATCCTTTAGACGAATCTCTATGATTATCCTGACCATGGATGTAATGTTATCTCTTCTATTTAGCTTTTGTCAACAACTCTTGTGTCCCAAAGAACAGTTTCATCATTGAAATTTTTCGTCTTGACTTCGTGCCCCCATCGCATGGTCAGTCCCTACATCAAGGTCCGAGTGTGCCTTAAATTGCATGTTTTTTAGTATTTTTCCTAGTATAATATGATTCCTATAAGCACAACACCCAATGCAAAACTTTTGCGACTGTGTCATGCCTTCCCTCGCAATCATTTTGAGTGAAAGCTGATCATTCACTTAGTTGATGGTCTCCATATTCTGTCCGCACTTATTATTCATAATGTAAACACTTTCACATTAAATCCTCAAATAAATAGCATTTACTTTGCAGTGCTAAAAAAAAAAGAGGAATGTCAGGAGAAAGAAAGAAATACAGTATATTAATAATAGACTAACATTGGACATAAACGAGGGTAAACAAATGAGCAACAAAATAAATCAGGACAAAAAAGAAAAACGGACTCCAGTGTCCGACCGAATGTTACCCAAGAAGGGAAGAAAAACACGAACATAAAAACTTTAATTAACCCAGCAAGCTGCAGAAGGCATACTTCCGGAACTCAATAAAATGAAGACGCTACGACACCCCGAAAAAAAAAGAAGTTAGAATTAAGCCTGAAGAGGAGACCTTAAACGACCCAAATATGTATTTGTCAGCCTTTCAAAGGCCTCTTTAAACTCAGAAGTCCTCACGGAGCAGCAAAGCCTCAGGAAAATCTTCTCAAAGGACACGCGCACCTCTATGAAAAAAGAGAGAAAAAGGGCGTCCTTTTGGTAACCGACAGGAAGGAACTCCAAACAAGGCATTAAAAGGATTACAAGAAGGAAAACAAGGGAGAGAGGCCGAGAGAGAATCAGCCACAGGGGCGGAGGGAGGAAGGAGCCCTATGGGAGGAGGGACGAATAAAGTCTACAGAATGGAATGAGGTGACCACGGACCAATGGACAAACAAAAACAAAGGCCTGAAAGAAAAACGAATGGCGTCCTGTTGGTTAGATTTAGTTACAAAAATAATATATATATATATATATATATATATATATATATATATATATATATATATATATATATATATGTGTGTGTGTGTGTGTGTGTGTGTGTGTGTGTGTGTGTGTGTGTGTGTGTGTGTGTGTGTATTACCATCCAACAACTCCTCGCTGCTGGGAGAAAGGGCACTGGTGACTGGTACAATATATGTACATACGCTAAGTGATGACAGGCAGGGCACCTGATCGAGACCACAGTCTACCCAAAAAGCCAAATCAAAATCCTTCAAAAGAAGACATTGTGCTTACCCCATACAAATGGGAAAACAAGCAAGTTAAAAGAAGAAGAAGAAGATATATATATGTATATACTTTATATATATATACATATATATATAAATGTATGTGTATGTATGTGTTTGTGTGTGTATGTTCCAGCATAACGCTGAGACACATTGAGCAATTTCAACCAAACTTGTTATACACATGACTCACTATCTAGAAATCAGCACTGTAGGGGTAAGACATCACTAGCACCAAAGGGCTTCTCTGAAATGGGGCTAGTTCTGCCGGTGAAACGGGGCTGGTTGTGCCCGTAGACTTAGTAACTAAATAAACTTTACAAATTTATTATATGCAATTTCAGTATACATAATATCTGGAAAAGTATATTATGGAGGTAAGACATCACTGGCACCAAAGGGGATGTGAGAGAGAGAGAGAGAGAGAGAGAGAGAGAGAGAGAGAGAGAGAGAGAGAGAGAGAGAGAGAGAGAGAGTTTATCGGTTGTCATTCAGTTATATATATATACAGCATATATAGCCTAATTACGACAAGTTAATGAAAGTTTAACCTCACCACTCACTCGGCCACAGTGACCATTAGATTCTCTAATAATAATAATAATAATAATAATAATAATAATAATAATAATAATAATTTCATATATATGACTTCTTCCCAGTTCTGGAATGGATTTGAGCGTGTTCACCTTCCAGTTACTAGCAACGCTTTTTGGATTGCTACGCCATACCCTATCCACCACGACTGCAACCCACAACAGCCGGTCAGCAACTATTGGGTAACTAGATCATTATTACAGTTAATAATAGAAGCAGAATGGACTTTTCAGGAGAGGGACATGTGGCTTAGCAACATGGATCAATCCCCCCCTCCCCCCTTCCTCACCAACTCGTCCCTTCACATCCGATTTTGGGGGTGTATCACTGGTGAGGCTACAGGCTGGCCAGTGCCATATCACCGGGACCATAAATAGTAACAATAATAATCCTCTACAGAATTAAAGGATTATCTGTACGAATGGTAACTGAAACATTTTAATCGTGAATTAATTGGCGTATACGGTTGTGACTGATACTCTGCGAATTAAAATTTACATTTTTATTTAGGTTTTATACTGCGCTTAAAGTTTAACATTACAAAAATGAAAATAAACTCGATGATATAACAGAAATAGATGAAATAAAGAAATTGGCAACCACAACAACAAAGCATGGAGCCCTAATTGCAGCCCAGTTGTCAAATTAAAAGCCTATGGAATATGGACGCAAGTGGAGCCGCAGTGTGGCAATCCCTCACGACGGATTTGTATACAGGACGCCGTTCGCCACACGTGCTTCTCCCTAAACAATAAAGTAGAAGCCCTTACGATGTGCAGTGTGCAACTAGGGTCTGGCAACACTGCATAATTAGGTTTGCATGTCCAGCCCTCGCCGGATATATATATCTGTATAGCCTCAGCTGCTGCAGCGTCGTTTACATACAAGTATAAATGCGAGAAATGTTCTCTTAATCCAGGACTAATGAAATCCCGGGTGCCGGATTTATGGGTGGACGGTTGAACGGTTGGCCCTCGTGGTCGTTAATCCTCGGAGTACAGCCGGGATTTTCTTCTTAGGCTTTCTTCCTCTCTTCCTCATTACGTCTTCCCGGCCGTTCTTCCTTACACAGGGCAGAAATTTAACATGATTCTCGTTATTCGCTGTTTTTATTTTTCTGCTTCTTTTGTATCAGTGATAAATCATTTCCCTCCCTTCCGCTGTGTAAATGATTTTGAGTAATTTATTTAGTTATTTTAATCTTTCAAGATTAATAGGCTGAAATAGATTGTCCAAGTTTTTCATAAACGTTTCAAGATGCCCACAACATTCAGAAGGCGAAAGAGTAAGAGCTCTGGCATCAAAAAGCTGAACTTCGTTTAAATACTAATAACATTATACAGACGTCCACCATGAACATAAGAACGACATCTACAACAAAGCAATGATCTTCCAGCTACGACCAAGAACGACTTTCTATATCCAGCAACGGAAATCCGACGAAAAATGAGATAGGGGAACGGCAAGAAGCCAGAAAACCAATAAATAAAGATTGTGAAAAAGGATGGTCCGATGGGGCAGAGGAGGCCGGGTGGAAGAACAATATAAAAGGAGGTTGGGTGGGTGTCAGAGAAAGGCTCTGGGGTGTGTGCGTGTTTGTGTGCGTGTGTGCGCCGTGTGCGTCGTGTGCGTCTATGCGGGCATGTATGCGTGTGCGGAGAGGAGTGAATGTGAGAGTGCCTGGCTTTGGGTGGCACTTGGTGGGTGCCACTGTGTATATCCGACGGTTGGTCCCTGGGGCTCTAGTCACAGTAGGGGGTCCGCGGCTGTTGTGTGTAGCTCGTGAACTGACGCCGCGTCAGCTTCGCTTTGTCCGTGTTCAGACCTTTTTTTTCTTTTTCTTCTTCTTCTTCTTCTTCTTCTTTCTTTTATTTGATGAAAATGAAATACCAGTGTTGCCCCTAAATTTATTTATTTATTGTCTTTTATTCTGGTAGACTTAACCTAGGAAGAAATTAAGATTATTATTATTATTATTATTATTATTATTATTATTATTATTATTATTATTATTATTATTATTATTATTATTATTAAGAACGAAGCAGATCCTCTCTAAAGCATGTCCTGTTAAAAAGGATGGCTACATTGCGAATTAATCTTATATTTAGAAGACTCGATATAAGAATAATTCGCACGATGCAACCAACCTTTTTAACATAATAATAATAATAATAATAATAATAATAATAATAATAATAATAATATTATTATTATTATTATTATTATTATTATTATTATTATTATTATTATTATTGACAGTTGCCGCCCAATCTTCCGTTTTAGCAGGCTGTACATAAATTCTGTATCTTGCTGAAAAATAATTATATGTCATTATTATTATTATTATTTTAACGATTTATTTTCATAGGTTTCTTAGTGGTGTAACTAAAGTTTGTGCGTTGTTTTGTCTACGCCTTGTCTATTTCTGTATATGGTCCTGAGCTGAAATATAAGATATTATTACTATTATTGATTTATTTTTATTTATTTATTTATTTATTTTTTTGTCTATCAGTCATCTTATTCGACAGGGTGGTTTTTATGGCTTGGGGTTCCGGGTTGCAACCTGCCTCCTTAGGAGTCCATCACTTTTCTCACTGTGTCCGCTGTTTCTAGTAGCACACTCTTCTGCATGAGTCCCGGAGCCACTTCGGCATCTAGTTTTTCCAGATTCCTTTTCAGGGATCTTGGGATCGTGCCTAGTGTTCCTATGATTATGGGTACAATTTCCACTGGCATATCCCATATTTCGATTTTCAGGTCTTGATACTTATCAGTTTTTTCTCTTTCTTTCTGATCTACTCTGGTGTCCCATGGTATTGCGACATCAATGAGTGATACTTTTTTCTTGATTTTGTCAACCAGCGTCACGTCTGGGCTATTGGCACATATCACCCTATCTGTTCTGATACCATAGTCCCAGAGGATTTTTGCCTGATCGTTTTCTATCACTCCCTCAGGTTGGTGTTTGTACCAATTATTACTGCAAGCTAGGTGGTATTTCTTGCACAGGCTCCAGTAGAGGGCTTTTGCCACTGAATCATGCCCCTTTTTGTATTGGTTCTGTGCAAGGTCCGGACATTCGCTTGCTAGGTGGTTTATGTCTCGTCTTTCATATTGCACTTCCTGCATATGGGTAAGATGTTATTTCCATTTATTGTTCTTTGAAAATATCTGGTTCTTAGCGCCTGATCTTGTGCCACTGTTACCATTCCTTCTGTTTCTTTATTGAGTTCTCCCCTTTGTAGCCATTGCCATGTTTCATCGCTGGCCAGTTCTTTAGTCTGTCTTATGTACTGTCTGTCCATTGGTTTGTTGTGCCATTCTTATATTCTGTTTTTTATGCTCCTGTCTCTGTATATTTCTGGGTCTTTGTCTGCTTTTATCAGTCCTTCTTCCCATGCACTCCTTAGCCACTCGTCTTCACTGGTTTTTAGATACTGCCCCAGTGCTCTGCTCTCTATGTTGACGCAGTCCTCTACGCTTAGTAGCCCTCTCCCCCCACCCTCCTTTCGTGTTATGTATAGTCTGTCTGTATTTGCTCTTGGGTGTATTGCTTAGTGTATTGTCATGTGTTTCCTAGTTTTCTGGTCTATGCTGCGGAGTTCAGCCTTCAGCCACTCCACTAATCCTGCACTGTATCTGATTAGTGGTAGTGCCCATGTGTTTATGGCTTTCGTCATGTTTCCAGCGTTGAGTTTTGACTTGAGTATCGTCTTAAGTCTCTGCATATATTCTTTCCTGATCGTGTCCTTCATCTCTTGGTGTTTTTTATCCTCTCCTTTTATTTCCAGGCATTTGTATCCTGTCTCATTTATGTTTTTGATGCTATTCCCGTCTGGTAGCTTTATCCCTTCAGTTTTTGTTACTTTGCCTTTTTGTATGTTGACCAAGGCACATTTTTCTATTCCAAACTCTATCCTGATGTCCCCAGATATAATCCTTACAGTCTGGATTAGGGTATCTATTTCCTTGATGCTCTTACCATACAGCTTGATGTCGTCCATGAACATCAGATGGTTAATCCTGTTGCCTCCTCTCTTGAGTTGGTACCCAGCATCCATCTTCTGCAGTACTTTTGTCATGGGAATCATGGCTACTACAAAGAGTAGTGGGGACATGAGTTGCCTTGAAAGATCCCTCTCCTGATGTTACCCTCTGCTAGTCTTATCCCGGAGCTTGTAAGTACTGTATTCCAGTTACGCAGTGTATTTTTGAGGAAGCTGATGGTGTTTTCCTCTGCCCCATATATTTTCAGACATTCTATTAGCCATGTGTGCGGTATCATGTCAAAGTCTTTCTTGTAGTCAATCCATGCCATGCTTAGATTGGTTCTCCTTCTCTTATTATTCTTCATTACCATTTTGTCTATCAGGAGCTGGTCTTTTGTGCCCCTACACTTCCTTCTGCAGCCTTCCTGTTGGTGGGGGATGGTGTTTGTATCCTCTAGGTAGTTGTATAGCCTTTCACTGATGATGGTAGGCAGGTGACAGGTCTGTAGTTACTTGCTATATTTCTCTTGTTCTTGTCTTTCTGTATTAAGGATGTTCTCCCTGTGGTCATCCATTTGGGTGCAAGGTGGTTTGTGATACAATGCTGGAGTTCATCTGCTACTCGTAGGTGTAGGGCCTTGAAGTTTTTGAGCTAGTATCCATGTGCTTCATCGGGACCTGGGGCTTATAGTTGGGCATTTTCTTTGGCTGGTGTCTGACTGTCTGTCGTGATCTCGGGGAATTTTTGTTTTATTCTCCCCACATATTCTGCCTTGACTTCCTGGAGCCATGTTGCATGTTTGTTGTGTGATACTGGATTGCTCCACATGTTTTCCCAGAGTCTCTTACTTGGTTTGGCTTTAGGAATTTCCTGGTGGTTATCTTCCCCTCTTAGTTGACTGAATAGTCTTTTCTGGTTAGTCCCGAAGAGTTTGTTCTGTTGGTATCCTTTATTTCTGTTCATGCACTGTTGGATCTTATGTGCTTTGGCTTTAAGCCTCTGTTTTATATATTCTATTGTGTTGTTTAGTCCCTTCTCTTGTTTTCTTGCTTCTTATCCTTTTTTCTGCCATTTCTTTCAGCTCATTATTATTATTATTATTATTATTATGCAATACATATTGTGCTTCTGGCACCGCTATAGGTGTCAACAATGCAGGCCACCACCGGGCCTTGGCTTTAAGTTTCATGAGTCTTAACTGAGAGTTTCATGGGCCGCGGCTGAGAGTTTCATTCATCATTATACGCTGTACAGAAGAATCGATGGCGCCAAAGCAAAGTCTAATAAAAGATAAGTCTGTTCACTTGCTGCAAAAAAGTAGCACAAGCCGCGCAATGACGTCATCTAGCCCGCAAAATGCTGGGTTCGTTATATGGAACCGAGTCAGTCAGCAACGAGCTGGTGTTGTGTGCAGAACTCTGGCTGCGGCAATCAAACATGCCTAGCAATTGTGCTGCTAGTGGCTGCGCATCCAAAAACACTTACACATCATACTCAGGGTTATTTCATCCCTTTCTGCATCAACTTCACAAGTTGTTATGTAGCCATATCAATGCTAATTTCTCCACTACAGATGGGAAGCTGGAAAATCTACAAAAAAAAAAGACATGAGGATAGAAGCTTACATTTCAAAGGTTTAATTATCTAATTAAATGCCAAATTACATTATAACGTGTAAGATGCTTTGTTCATTTCTCTCTCTCATTTCTACTCATTTACTGCAGTAACTCCTTATAAATTACTAAGTAATTACTTCAGTCTAAACATAATAATAATATTACACAGTCATTTATTATATTACACAGTAATGGCAGAAAAGAGGCTAAGAAGCAAGAATAGACAGAAACATTATGTATATATTTTAATCATACTATTTATATTATTTTTTCTTTAAATGCGAATGATATACGTGAAATTAATAAAGTTAAATAGTGTGACTGAGAAGTGGACAAAGTAACAGATAACAATAAAAGTCCCCCATTAATCACTCCGTTTTCTATAATTTAGGATACTCAGGCTAGGTGACGTCACCACCTGCGCACGCACAGACTTATCTTTTAGACTTTGCGCCGAAGTTCGAAGAAGAAACTTCGGCGCATTTTTTTTTTAATATGAATTCTACAGTAGAAACCCTGGATTTATTTTTTCAGATCCTCTTCAACAATAAAGATTTTTGATTCAGGAACTTTCACATCTACAGTATATACAGTATTTTGTCCAGATGAAGATTTTCTTACCTTAGAAATAATAGTAAGATTTTATTATAATTGTAATTTTATGAACCATCACATTATTTAGAGTGAAAGTGAATTGATAATTCAAGATTTAGGAACCCACTCATTAAATATCTTTGACTTTATAAATGTCGACATGCAATGCATATTTAGAGTTAATATTCATGAGTAAATCAAAAAACAACGATTAGAATATATTTGCTGTGCGAAAATGCTAAAACATAAAATAAATAAAAAAAATATAAAGCATTAAACTTCCAAACATATGTCTTAGAGTTTTATTCTCTTCGATAAACCATATGACATTTCACAGCCAGTAGCAGAAAGCGTTCCTACATTAAGACAATGGCACTGAACTGTGAACTATGGGGGCATTTAATTTGCTGGCCAAAGTCAGGCATTTGTGTCAGAAATTAAAGAATATTGCAGAATTATTCCCTTTGAGTGTGGTTTGAGGACAATGAGAACTTTGTTAATTGATGACTATAATAATAATAATACAGGAATGAATATTCCTATTTTTGATAGAAAAAAAACTCAAGAATGGACCAAAAAAGAGATAAAAAACCAAATAACTTCAAGGGAATGAAAATTAGTATAGGTACTTATCATGAGCGTTCCAAATGTTGTCTGTTTCTTTGTTTAAGTATACCCCTATTTCCCTATTGCCAGAAGCATTACTTATATCCATAACAAAAAGAATAAGCAAACACCTAAGTGATTAGATTTCTGCACAGTTTTCTCCATTAAATACACCATACTACATACTGGATAGGATGATTACAAAGAAATATAACTATTCTCGCATCACTTTCACCATCTTTTCAACCACTTTGAGACAGTCTATCAGAGATATTCATTTTAAAGTTATACTAAGAAGTCCATACAGATTTGCAGACAAAGCCAATTATTATAAAGTGGCTACTCACTCTAATCTAAAAACTGTCTTTTCAGAATAAAATTATAATAATAATAATCTTTTTTAAGTGAGCATGTCAATTAGCAAACTTCGCCATGCCAGACTGTTCTTTGTAATACCAAAATTATGCGTAAATACTTTTTATCATGAATGTGAAAAAAGAACGGTATATTACAGAGATCAGTCAGTCTAATGTATTACACGCTACTTTGAAGTCTTATTAATTACAATAATCATTAACTATTCTGGTGATTATGATAAGGTCAATTTATATTTAACAATGAAAATACTGTAGAAATTCAGCACTCGTCGAGGTGCATAATTTTTTTCCAATTTCTGGAATTTTTCAAACTCATTTCATATCAGTCTCTGATATACTTATCATGCCAGGAAGGTCATTGACCAGCTAAAAAAAAAAAAAAAGTCACTCTGCTTTGCCTTTAAGTGAAAAACCTGGAGGAAAATAAGAAAAATTTCAATAACAGCATACATAAATGTACAAATAACAATGATAATGATAACAGCCCGAAACTATCATTTTCGTCTAGAGCTTATGATAATGTCTTTCTGTGTTTATTCAAAATAACCATCATGACTTGAATGGTAATTTAACTGGGAAGGGGAAAGGGCTTACTAATGCGTTGCACATTTATGAAATGCTAATAAATGACTAATGTATTGTCAACAATATTAATACAATGAATTTTGATGGGGTAACAGAAGCAATAAGCTATTATGAAGTCCAATTGGAAATTTTCATAATGCGAAGAGGGTCTCATGATGAACGACAGAGGGTAACCTCATTACCAAGTTTCTCTGTGTGGTCCCTCCAATATATCAACTCTAGCCTGAGTGCCTTAACTTTGTCGTCTTCTCTTCCAGTTAGTTCCAGTTTTCTTGTGCTTGCTCTGTGCTACAGAACTACATATCCAGATTGCAGGGACTTCCCTACAATGTGTCTGAGAGATAAAAAAAAAAAAAAAAAAAAAAAAAACAGTTAAACTGCGCCGAAGTTTCTTCGGCGCAATCGAGTTTTCTGTACGGCTTATAATCAAGGCCACAGAAAACAGAAGTATCTTTCGGTGGTCTCGGTATAATGCTGTAGCCTATGAGCCGCAGCCCATGGAACTTTTAGTCACGGCCCGGTGGTGGCTTGTTCTATAGCGTTGCCAGATGCATGATTATGGCTAACTTTAACCTTAAATAAAAAAAAAAATAAACTACTGAAGCTATAGGGCTGTAATTTGGTATGTTTGATGAGTGGTGGGTGGATGATCAACATACCAATTTGCAGCTCTCTAGCCACAGTAGTTTTTAAGATCTGAGGGCGGACAAAAAAGTGCGGACGGACAGACAAATAGCCATATCAATAGTTTTTTTTTTTTTTACAGAAAATTAAAGAGGAGGAGAGGAGAAGGAAGGGTAGGAGGAGGAAAGGATTCGTGCTTAACCTATAGAATTAAAATCTGAAGATATTAGTTGTAATAAAAAGGTGCAAACAAGTTTCTCTGCAAAATAAGGATACATTTTTCAGTACAAAGTTTGCCACTTTTGAATTAACTCAGTCATGTGGTCTGAGAAATACACTACAGTGAGTTTTGTTTTCTTCCTTGCATTACATTTTGAAAACTCCAGCAGGGAGTTACAGAGTTTGAAGGATAGATTACAAATGAATAGAATGTTTGTCAGTAAAATGCGAGCTTGGCAACCCAGTTAAAAAAAATATGATGGTGTAGAATTTTTTGAATTCCTAAACCGCATTTTTGTCCTAAAATTATATGACATCACAAGTATGTATTCCTATACAACAACAACAAAAAGAAAAATAGATATTTCAGAGTAAAAGGTGGTCTCTGGATATAGTTATCGATCATTGTCTTTTTTTTTTTTTTTTTAGTATTAAACTTTATCAGGATCTTATTTAAAAAAGCAACAGAATCAATATATCCTTCCAAAACAGTCTGTGTATACGTCAATTACTGTTAAGTGCAACTGAAGGCATCATTTGAATACCTTTCAAATTTGAACCACTGAAATGTATTACTCTCAAAATTCAGCAGCAGCATTCCAGTGACACAAGGTAATTATGGAGATTAATAAGGTTTGATATGTAATAAAAGGAGGAGGATGGAACAGTTGCGTGATTCAGAACTCCAAAGCTCATGTCCTATTCCTAATTCATGACAGATGTTGCAATCCCCAGCGATGCAATCATTGCATCACGTAACTGCCACTGAATCTCATACGTTTGTGTTGGTATGCAATTGGGGGTGATAGAGGGTATTTAAGAAGAGACTGAAAGTATTATGTAGTTTTGTCATCAAGAATGAAGATTATGGGTAAATGATGATAATAATATGTATATATAAATATATATATATATATATATATATATATATATATATATATATATATATATATATATATATATATATATATATATATATATATATATATATATATATATGAATTTTATCACATCACTGTGATTCATATACAAGCATTAAGCTACAAACATCCTTTAATATCCAATTCGCTCTACCTCGGGGAATAATATATTTTCATATATGTTACCTAAGGGGAATTTTTAGTTGATAATAAGTTCGTCGTCTCTTGGGCTCGAACCATGGAAGACAAGAACTCAGGACTACAGTGACGCTATTGTAACCACACGGCCAACAAGTGAGGTATATATATATATATATACACACACGCATATATATATATATATATATATATATATATATATATACTGTATATATATATATATATATATATATATATATATATATATATATATATATATGCGTGTGTGTGTGCATGTGTCTAAATTCTCTTGCACACGCAAGCTAATCTCGAAAGTGCAATACGAAAAAATGAAGAATGGCCATGAAGTCGTTGACATTCCCAACAGATATTCTGTAGCCTTCAGAGTGTCGCAGCGTCACATTCATTCATTTTAATCATATGTCATCAATGCCTTGTAAGACAATGAAACCACAAACCTTCCATCTGCAACCTTCTTGTCTGGTGTTGCTTCAGCTGATTCTTCTGCTGAGAGAATGTCAGTGGCGTAGTTTAGTGGTGCATGTGGAGTGGAATTTAAAAGCACTTTGTTGACAGCACCTTTTATGACTAAATCATTTACTTGTCTGCCAGTATCATAGACGACTCTACGTGGTTCTACTCTGTATGCGTTATATACCGTGTTACGTTGATATCCCTGTTGGAAACAAACACATACACGCAGAAACAGAAATAGAGAGAGAGAGAGAGAGAATGGCCGGATTTCTTAAATCTTCGAGATGTCATCACTTGTTCCTTTGAAGCTGGCTCTTAGCAATATCTAAATCTGACGTACTGTGCTGTCAAAATGACAAATCGCCGTTTTAACATGTATATAATCTTGGAATGTATGGTTTCTATTTCTAGTACATACAAGAAAAGATAATATTAAAATAAAATGACATTTTAGACTTAATTTTGTATCTACTCTAACCTGTTATAATGTTATCGTTGCAATTGTTGATAAAGGAATATAAGTTATCAAACGGTCTATGCGTCGAAATCCAAACGAACAAGAGAAGCAACAGCAAGAAATCTCATTTTTTATCGACGTCTCAGTGACACTACCTTCTCAAAACATTATACCAGCACCAAGATATTAGCCTTACTGCATCTACTAGACCGATAGTGCGGTTTCCAAAGACCCTCTTCTGCTGACTGCAGTCAAGTTCACCACACAAAGCTTTTGAAAGACCTGACTTCTTTGAGCAAGGAAAGAGCAAAGTTAGACTTGATCGGATGAGACAGCTTGCTTTCACAAGTAGTTTATGTCTATGATGGACTTTGTTAGTCATTTGACATGAAAATCATAAGCAATAAGTCAGGCTTGTTCTGGATGATTAATAGACAAATTCGGAGTAGAGAGAAAATCTAATTCACACCTGGCTATTCAGATTTTTTCAGTAAGCTTTGCGCTGAATTTCTTTGCATAGTATTCAAATTGTGACCAGAAAGTAACATTAAGATTTACTTCCGCCTCTATTCCTGGTGATGTTTGTCAACTGTGGTGCTGTTTTCATTTTACCTTGCGTTCAAATTTCATAATGATCTGAGTGTTACCTTGTGTATTGCATTTATGAGATTTTTGATGGAATGAATAATCTGTTTATATTCAGGCTCAACAGGCAACTCTTCCACCTTCTAATATGGAAATATTGTTATAACCCCTTGTCCAAGATTGGAGCAGTTCTGCTTCTATGTATTTCTTTTTATCGTATATTAATTTTCAGTTGGGTTAAAGGTTTTCAAGAATTTTCCCAGCTTTATAAGGAAATCAGTACACAGAAAATATTTACCCTCCACCATAAACTTTTTTCTGTCTCGAAGCCTGAGGGTTATCATAATATTTAACTATTTACGGATAGGCAATTATTTCTTGTAAAATATGCGTCTTATGTCTCACAAACTTTTCAGCTTTTACTGCAGGAAATTTACCTTTTTAGCTATCTGTAAAAGAAAACTATTGAGACGGCTATTTGTCTGTCTGTCCGCACTTTTTCTGTCCACCCTCAGATCTTAAAAACTACTGAGGCTAGAGGGCTGCAAATTGGTATGTTGATCATCCACCTCCAATCAACAAACATACCAAATTACAGCACACTAGCCCCCGTAGTTTTTATTTTATTTAAGGCTAAAATTAGCCATGATCGTGGTCTGGCACCGCTATAGGTTCCAACAACACAGGCCACCACCGGTGCCTGACTGAAAGTTTCATGGGCCACGGCTGAGAATTTCATGGGTCGTGGCTGAGAGTTTCATACAGCATTATACGCTGCACATAAAACTCGATTGCACCGAGGAAACTTCGGCTCAGTTTTTTCTTGTTTTTTATAGAAAAGAGCAGAAACTGTGAATTGATGAGCAGCTCATGTACTGCATGCTGATAAAAGAAAACTATGTAGTTGGTGTTCCAAAGTCAAGGCAGCCTGAGCTGTCACTTCTAACTTTTGAGCTGTATATAGACACAAGCTGCATATGAACTTGTCATAACTGAGGTCTTGCTCGCTTTATGGAAACTGATAAGCGAAAAATAAACTACGAAAGAGAAATAACAATGAATAAAATATTTTAAAACACGGGTAAGGGAATCTTTATGGCTTGATATTACGTGAAAGTAACCGGTAGATTCTGTAATAATAATAATAATAATAATAATAATAATAATAATAATAATAATAATAATAATAATAATAATAATAATAATAAAATTTGTCTAAATGTGTAGGACCATTAGTAAGCTTCAACTTGCCAGAGAACGTCATTATTATTTCAACAGTTCACTTTTTCTAAGGCAAAATTTACCTTTTGCATTTCCATACTATTCCCATAAAGTAGTTCCATATCAGTCTGACAAATTTTTCAACTCAGTGGAGGTGCAACAAACGTAACTGAATAGCACAAGGAGCTCTACATCCTAACAAGTAAAAAATATTCTGGATCCAGTATTCAGTGGGATCTACCATCAGTCTTTGAGGAGACACGAGTTTAGAACCCAACAGACAAGTGAAGATATATTAAAATTCTATTGGATATTATTATGGTCAAAGGAACATCCGCACCCAGTTTCTGGCCATTTTGGGTGATCTCTTGACCCTGTCTGTAAATGTATGTCAATAAATTTGGTTGAATAATCAAAGCGCTATGAGTATATGCACAAGATTATCTTTACAGCTTGACATCACATGAAGGTAACCAGTAGATTTTGAACGATAATAATAATAATAATAATAATAATAATAATAATAATAATAATAATAATAATAATAGTAGTAGTAGTAGTAGTAGTAGTAGTAGTAGTAGTAGTAGTAGTAGTAAGTAATAACAACAACAACAACAATAATAATAATAATAATAATAATAATAATAATAATAATAATAATTTATACATGATACATTTCGTAGTGTATTCTTTACCAAGTTCATAAAGATTTGAAAATAAGAGGCTAAAATGATCGCCCAAATCGGGCTGCTTCCCTGGTTCTTTGAGATAGTTTGTGGATCGTAGGGTTCAGAGATCTCCAGAACCTAAGTTTCTAGACATGGCATCTTCTCTGATCTCTTCCCCATTAACTAATAATACCTCAAAGCAAATCTAAGGTAAGTTCCTACGTATCTCATTGAAATTAACCGTGATATTCTGTTTGGCTGTCGTCAATTTTTACCCTACGATGAAAGAATTTTCTGAGTGCTTGAATCCAACAGATGCTTTAAAGACGTCTGGAGGTCGGTGGTCAAGTAATGTGTACGGTCTTTCTATCTGTGTCTAAGCCTTTTAACTTGTTTCTTTTTGAGTTACATCTTTGTCATCATTTTGGAAGACAAGACAACTGGCTTCTGTTATTGTTGTTCTGGTCATTCATTGAAGGCTATGTATGTATGTATGTATGTATGTATGTATGTATGATATATAAAGTTAAGTATACCTTAGTTTTACCAGACCGCTGAGCTGATTAACAGCTCTCCTAGAGAGGGCTGGCCCGAAGGATTAAACTTGTTTTACGTGGCTAAGAACCATTTGGTTACTTAGCAACGGGACCTACAGCTTATTGTGGAATCCGAACCACATTATAGCGAGAAATGAATTTCTATCACCAGAAATAAATTCCTCTAATTCTTCATTAGCCGGTCGGAGACTCGCACTCGGGCCTAGTGAGTGCTAGCCCACAACTCTACCGACTCCTCCAATGAAGAACTATGTATGATATATAAATATATATGTATATATATATATGTATATATATGTATATATATACATATATATAATACAACAACATCTAGAAAAAATTCCTTAACCGAGGCAATAAAGCTTCGTACTAGCAGTTAGACACGCCCGTACTCACCTCAAACACACCCACACGCAAAAAATGGAGTTGGAAAAAACTCGCAAAACCATGTGGAAAATCTCCGTGACGCTTCTTACTAAAAGGCAACAGCAAAGCCCGAACGTTAAGCATCTTGGGTGGCTTGTGAGGTGCGCGCAGAAGAACCACTACTAATAAATTTTTCACCGCCCTCCGCAGGTCATGAGATGCATAGTTTCCACCGCGCCAACCTTGTACGAATGTTTATGAGAGGAGGCTAATCTATGAGTGGTTGCGATTTAAGAGAAGCCTCGAACGAGCTCTGTAATAGGTCCTGAGTAGTGGAATATTTGCGATTTGCTTCGTGCAGGGTAGATGAATGGGCCCTTATAGGATAAGATGTTTGTCAAATACATGTGGTAACGTTAAACAGTCACGTCTCTTGAATAATTAATGAAAGACAAGCAGCGGTTTTTCGTGGAAATGGTGACAAGGGGAGCCTTTTTTTTTCTCCCTCTCGTGAGCTACATCTCAGAAGGTGCTCTAAGCTGTTGACGTAGCCCGTAAAACTTGACAAATAATAACAAAATAAAATGAATGGTTAGAGATAAGGACGGTACAACAAATTTCTTTGGATCATGAGGAAGGGACTAAAAATGTGAAAATTGAAAACAATTATATACAAATGCACCCTTTATCGTACGCTGGCGGTTAGAATTCGTAATTTTGAATAACAAAAATAAATTTTGGCTTTGCTTTACCTTCTGACATTAATATTCATGAAGCCCTAAGTTCGTAGTTCCTACGGCACACTGAGATCCTTTGAATTTCTTTCTGAAAGTAAAATTCGAGCGTATCATTTGCTTCTCACCCCACGTATGTACGAAGGAAAACACGGGAAAATATTGTGTGCGTGTGTGTGTGTTTTTTTTTTTTTTTTTTTTGAATGGCATTTTAAATTTAGTAAATGTTTACTCTGCTGTTAGCTTTATTGCCGCTCATATCAAGTGACCTTTTCCACCAAGTAGACAAAATATAAGAGCTACAGAGCTTCAGAAATTCAGAGACTTAAAGGAAAAGTTAACAGATTTTAAGGAAATGGGGATGAAATTAAGAGGGAAATTTAATCATGTTCAGGTTGGTATTGACGAGGAATAAATATCAGAGTGAAACTAAGTGTAGTCAAGATTAAATTAAAAGAGTAATGAATTTATTATAAGGGAAATTTACAAGAATCTAGAAGGAAATCGGAGTATATTTCAGACAGCAAACTAGGCAATAGTAAAATGAAAACCAAGAGTAAAATTTGATATATTGTAGAAAATATCAAGGTTCGTTTAAGTGTGAATTCCAGATAATATTTATACAAAAATCAAATGAAACTTAGAATAAAAATATGACGAAAATATGAGCCAGTAATGGGAAAATTTAGCGGATATTTCAAGTGTAAATAAATTTAGAAATGAATTACGAAAGAAAACAAGAAGAAACATTTCCCTGGTGACAGAAAGAGCAACTGAGAAGAAATGAGCAAAGAGGCGACATTCAGTAAGAGAGAATTGAGAAATAACTTCAGCAAATGTATAAAACTTTAAGATTAACATATTTTTGTGGCAGTAAAACGAACGAGAAATAAATGCAATATTAAAACAGAATAAAGGCAATTAAATGCCGTTAGTATAAGTGATATAAGTTAAAATCACGGCATCATTTCTCTCTCTTCACAGAGGGATAGTGAAGAGGAATTTATTGGAGAGAAAGGTAGGATAACGAGAGAAAAAAATTACGCAAGAGAACGTGAAGGAGAAATTATACTGGAACTTGATGCAACGACTAAGAGAGGTAGAAAAATAGATGAAAATATTAGACATAGTTCCAGGCAACCATTAAATGAAACCATAAGGAAATCGTGGTATAACATCAAAGGAAATGAAGAAAAACACTTCGTGAAATTCTTCCCTCTCGCAATAGAGGTATGCTGAGAAGAAATCAGAGAGAGAGAGAGAGAGAGAGAGAGAGAGAGAGAGAGAGGGGGGGAGTAATGGAAAATGAAGGAAACTAACAATCAGGAGGAGAAAAATAAGAAAAAACTTGAAATTACACTACCATAAAACATAAAAAAGAAAATTTCTTGCAATGGCACTGAGCTGAAATAAAGGATGATATTATTATTATTATTATTATTATTATTATTATTATTATTATTATTATTATTATTATTATTATTATTATTTAATAATAATAATAATAATAATAATAATAATAATAATAATAATAATAATAATTATTATTATTATTATTATTATTATTATTATTATTATTATTATTATTATTATTGTTGTTGTTGCTGTTGTTGTTGTTGTTGTAATACCTTTTCTCTTATATTGGAGAGGTACTCAGAAGAAGGCAGTAAAAAGTGAGCAATAAAGACAAACTCAGTCATCTATTACAGATTAATAAGAGAGAATCAAGACAAAACCCCATAAAAACAAAAAGAAATCCTATACAAAGAGACTCGGCTTGAAATCCTATGCAAAGAGACTCGGCTTGAACTCCTATACAAAGAGACTCGGCTTGAAGTCCTATACAAAGAGACTCGGCTTGAACTCCTATACAAAGAGACTCGGCTTGAAATCCTATACAAAGAGACTCGGCTTATGGTCACGAAGAGCAGCTTCTTCGAAAGAGAAGGTAAAAGACAGGTAGAAGGAGACAGCAAACAGCACTGGGACAGGAGGTGGCGAGTCTATTTATGAGGATGGTGAGGTTGTTTAGACAGTCAGGGACTCGAGTTCGTGGTTGTCCTGTCACTCAGACGTACCGAGGCCAACACCTGACACCGCCGCAGCAGTTAGGGACAAATTCGGCGAAGTTTCCCTTAAGGAGTATATTGTGGTGCTGACCAGATGTTTACTTAATTCTGTTGCTGAAGAAGAAAAAAGACTAATTAGAAGCGTTGAACGATTGGTCTACAAGATTAATGCAACCAAGGCTGCCATCATATTCAACAAAACATGTTTGAAAGAGGGCCTATACCCAAAGAATAATAATAATAATAATAATGATAATAATAATAATAATAATAATAATAATAATAATAATAATAATAATAATAATAATAATAATAACGCCAACGATATTATAGGTAATGGCTGCCATGATGACTTCATTTTAAAATCACAATGCTATGGTTAGTTTTAATAATTAGGAAAGTAATATTGATGTCAACATGAGTAAAATGACATCAAAACTGAGGACAGTAATAATGGTTATTAGAATTACATGAATGATAACCTTGAATATGATCTCAGCAACAATCGTGATAATAATTGCGGACTACTATGATAAACTTAGACTTTTTGTTCAGCCCAGTATATTACTGCAGTAACTGCTCACATATTATTTCCAGAATTAATCATACCTGAGCGCCATTATAGAAGACAATGAGTTGTTTAAAACATTACCTTCTATAGTTTACTAATAGCAAACGTACTTGCGTGACTTAAAGTGGTGTTTGCAGTCAATGGAGAGCAGTTTAAAGCTGCAATTTATAAACTTTACAGTTGTAATAATGAAGATACTTGTCTGAAGATCTTCCATTTGTCTATTCTGACGAGGAGCGCCCTTGGGTTTCTTAGAATACTGATATAGACGGCATACGTTTATTTACTGATCTTCTGTTTAGTATGCAGTAGCGAAATTCTCGGAATGGTTTCAACAATATCGCTGACCACAGTGAGTAAACTGTAATGATTTGGACAGAGAACGGTTCACGTTCATTGAATTATAGTCTGCTAAAAGCTAATAACCATCTAGGCTTTAACAAAAAGGTCGAATAAAATTTTTAAAAATCGGATGAAAAATATCAAATCGTTTTGCAGCCAAGTTACGTAAGTAGTTCATATCCCCCTTAAGATGTCAGGCATAGCTTTTGTTGACTGCAATAATAAATAACATAAATGTCGTAAGTAACAATTAATTCATTATATAATTTTTCAGACACGAAATGAGAAATCGGAATCACACTATACTCTTTCAAGACTAGACGAGGATGAGTGAGTAAAGATAACATTAAGAAAATATGATAAAGAATTAACGCCAAATCTTTCATTGCTCGATTATGCAGTAATTCTTTTTTGATATTAATAGAAATTTTAATAACCAGACTCATGCACATTATTATAAGAATCGATAATATGCTTGCATTCAGCATCAGTTGCAATTAGAATTTTTTTCAAGTTAAAACCAAAGCTTGTTTTCACTACTTGTCGTATGACAGGGTAAATACCAGTGGCTTAGAATTCTTGGTGAGGACTGAAAATAAGAATACGTAAAGATATAATTTTTCGATAGACAACAATGGAAAAAATTTCTGCTACGTACATTAATAAGTGTGCATTGATAAGTGATACACTCTTTTCCGAGGGGACGGGTTGACGTAAGAGAATTTCCACACCACGCTTGAAATTGGAAGGCTTCTAGACACGATGCATAAGATTTCTTTCCCCTGCCTTTCTTTTTTTTTTATCTTGACATAATACCTCTAACACAGGTATCTAGAGAAGCCTAGAAATTGCTGCACTGATGCCATAACTATTTTTGCTAATGCAGTTATCATTGTTTGATATTACTCTTGTTCTTTTGTTACTTTTGCCGTTACTACATTTTTTTCTTTTTCTTAATCGTCTTTATATTTTTACAACTGCTGTTGTTTTGAACGTTCTGATAATTATTATTTGAGTTACGAAACACGTTGGTTTAGCGGGACTTAGTTTGACTTATTACCGCAAGCACTAACCTCAAATCTACTTCAAGTTTCTAAGAAATTAATTTTAGAAGGAGACCTCTAGACTTCATCATACCGACAGTACGTCTTCACTTACTGTAAATGCCCTTGTATTACATTCAAAACCTTGTAACATGGATCTTCAATCATTTTCCCTTCCTTTCTGCCCATTTTTATAACGGAAAAGTGAGCCATCACCTCGGCACATGACAAACAACCCATAAAGAACGCATCCGTGGTGAAACAGGATTTCGACTGTCTTATGGCTCGCGTTGTTTGTGAAGAACGAACCCTGTCAACATAAACGTTTGGTTTTTGGGACGTTTTCGCTCTCGATGTCGGACAAGAGAAATTTTCTGAAGAAAATGTTAAGGCATCGATAGATCAAAATTTTGCCGGAAAAGTAAAGAGTGGAAATGGGAGATTATTTGACTTTTTTCTTTTTTTGTTTTTGAGCCTTTTCAAATTGATTAAGCTATTTTTCACTACATTCATGAAGTGTTTGTTGTAATTATTAACAAAAGAAGATTTAATATCACCGCTATTTCTCTTTCTCTTTCATACACTTCCGTGTCTTATCCTAATTAACATTAAAATCTTGCCTTTCTCTTTGTCATCACTGTTATCATAAGAATCATAATTATGTTAGCATGTGTCCGTCAGTCGGTCTGTCTGTCTGTATCTGCGTTGGAGAAAGCTGGCCCTGTGACAACAAGGGGTCTTGTTATTATATCATCATTACCATTATTTTCATTAGCAACAATAACCTTGCATGCACCATTTACATAGTTACAAGTCTTCCTGCAAAGATATTATCCGTTAAGGTTATTATTATAATTCTTTGGAGGAAATCCCTCTTTGAAGACAGAATGATAATTTTTTGTTAATATCAGCAACAGCAATACTATTTTTCCTTCTTTTTCCTTTGTCGGATGTCTGTTCAATAGTTTTTACTATTATTATAAATACTGGTGTTATTAGTGTGTCTGTTGCTGCGTTTTCCTGTCTTGCAAATGTAGTTTACCTTGTACTGTCTTCATCGACATCCTGTACTTGTATATGACTAGAACTAAAATAAAACATATTTTTATTATTGGAATTAATATTATTGTTATTATTGTTGTTATTGTCGCTGCTGTTGTGTGTCTTAATATCCCAGCCATCATCCGAAGAAGAAGTTAAGCGGGTAGGCCTAGGCTCTATTTTTTCAACCTCCGTCTCGGAAGGTGCAGTGTCCCCTGGGGCCACACGACCTCCCGGCCGCCCTTGTCGTTAAAATCATGTCAAAAATAACAGAGCAACAGGTGGAAAAGCGGTGACTGCACCGCGTAGGCCTATTCCGCAGAAAACTACAATAATTAGCGTCACCCTTTCACAATATATCGAATTACAAGAGGCTCAACTAGAACAGCAGGCGCTGTGGAACGGCGGAAATGGTCTATGGTGGTGGTTTACAGTTGCCAATTTTTGAGGTGGCGTTGGGAGTATTAGAAAGATAGATAAATAAACAGGTTATTGTACTCTTTCTATGTATGTATAGATATAGTGTGAGGGCTGATGATAAAAGAGCAAGCGATAAAGAAAGGAGGAGATAGATTAACTATAGAATAACTACCCTTAGAGAGGGGGAGAAAAAAAGATTAACTTAATTTGGATAAGAGAGAGAAATCCAGTTGCCCAGTTGAACAGACAGCTTGGATTTAAAAAGTGCAAGAGGTAAAGAGAGGAAATAATATCTTATGAGGTCTACTACTTTTCCAAATTACCAACGAACGGCTCTCTTCCAAACTATAAGTGTCTTAAGACTGCGCTTCCCGATATTTCCTTGACTACGTAAACTTTGGAGCTGTTTACTTGCAGCATTGACTTTTCTTTCGGGTCAGTCATTTTATCATAGTTGTTATACTTTCTTCCCAAGCTAATAAAGAGAGAGAGAGAGAGAGAGAGAGAGAGAGAGAGAGAGAGAGGACAATAAAGTTGCTTCTTACGCTGGTCCTGTTGGTGGCATAATTTTGCTTATAGAGTGCATATATGTGTGTATACAGTGTATATATATATATATATATATATATATATATATATATATATATATATATATATATATATATATATATATATATATATATATATATATATATATATATATGTGTGTGTGTGTGTGTGTGTGTGTGTGTGTGTGTGTATATTTATATATTGTGTGTGTGTGTGAATATGTATGCGAGTGTGTGTGCGTGTACAAGGGAAGTATGAGAAAACTCGACACACCAAAATGGAGTTGGAAGTACAGTTCTTTTGTGATCCACTGACTTTTAGTTCCAGAGGTCTCGCCACAGCCAGAATTTTGCTTTCGCTTTGCAGCTGAAGTTAACCTGGGAAAAAATAGCCTACCCTGGCCCGTCGCTATCTCCGGTTCCGGGAAAAATGGGCTCAGTCATTTTTTCGTTTAGGAAAACTTTTCTTCTGGCAAATCTACCGAATTGGCCTTTGCTACTCAAATTTATCACATGTGGTGCGTTAGGAACCGGTTAGTATCATCATTGTTTGATGGTAGTATCCTCATAAATGTTGAGGTCTTTTGCAGTACTGTATTTATATATATATATATATATATATATATATATATATATATATATATATATATATATATATATATATATATATATATATATATATACCAGCATTTTAGAGAAAGAGTAATGGGAGGTGGCCGAGAAAGACCCAGGCAAACCATAAATCTGTTAGTAAAGTTTACATGATGGCGATTATTAGCGTAGTCTGGACATATATAACCTTTAATGTTATAAGGGGACAAGAGAATTTTTTTCATCTGTCCTGAAGTTTAGATTTTCATTTTAAATCACATGTAAATATATATATATATATATATATATATATATATATATATATATATATATATATATATATATATATATATATATATATATATATATATATATATATATATACATGTAAACCGAAGGGAATCATATCACATTATTTCCGAGGTAGAGCAGAATTGGATATTAAATGACATTTGTAGCTTAATGCTCGTATATAAATCATGGTGATGTGATAAGAATTCAGTCATATATATATATATATATATATATATATATATATATATATATATATATATATATATATATATATATATATATATATATATATATATATATATATATATATATATATATATTATTATAATCATCAAGAAGTCGTAGCATAGCGTCCATTCAGCTTTCCTTAGTTTAGCCTTGAATTTAGTGAAAGTAAAGTAATCGCTGAAACCGGCCTGTACTTGCCTGAAGCTATTGAGAGTAAATTCGTCACTGCACAGGCGACCCCAATTGACCTAGTCACCAACACATTAAAATTATCAACCTCCCGATCTGCTACCTTTTTCACCTGGGACAATCATTCAGAAGGCACAGTCAATAAGGTAAGGGATGAGAGGCTGACTGTCACTCCCTTAAGCAGCTTAGTTCAACTAAGCTGCTTAAGAAAACCATTCCGAAGGCAGATTGAGCTGGCTGGATTGTCTTTCTACAGGAATGCCTTGGGGAATACAAGCATATGCTCGGAACACTTGGACGAATGACACACCCTTAGCCCGCCACCACGTGGGCCTATTACTGGGGTCCTACTCTGGAAAGTGGCCTTAAAAAGACGCCTTGGACAGAGAAATCTTAGAACATCAAACTGTGCCTCAACAATGCAGACAGAATTAGTAGCGATAAGACAGGCACTACTGTACTCTCTGGAGAATGAGGAAGGACCCGTCATCATCCACACTGACTCCAAATCCTCCATGCAGGCCTTGCAACAAATTAGAATTAAAGAGAACAAGGCCTTGCTGGCTGGGATCAAGTCACTGCTCTACCAGCACAGTGAAAGAGGAAGACCAGTCACTATGAACTGGATACCGAGTCACATAGGAATTCAGGCAATGATAAAGCGGATGAACTAGCCAAGAGCACAAGGTACATTGACAGAGTGCAGATCCACATACAACCTGCACTACAACAGATCAAAAATGCCATAAAACCGCTCATGAAAGCAAACATGCTGGAAGACCTACGGGCATGGACAGATCACTCCCCGACTGCCAGATGGTACAAATGGGCAACCGACCTAGTGCCTCCCCATAGACAGGCACACACCGAGAAAACTAGCTGTATGTATTCACAGACTAAGGCTAGGATACAGAGCCTGCTGGGAAATTGTTAACCCCAGTGTCAGACCATGTGAGCACTGTGAGGAAGAAACACAGCAGCCTCTCCTACACTACCTGCTAGAATGCAGAGAGACAGCACTGCTCAGAGGCGAAGTACAAGCTGATGTAAACTCACCAGACGCAGCTAAAATAGCAGCAACACTTGCAAAGGCAATAGTCGAGGACATCGACACACATGCCCAGCTGCTAGTAAATTTACCGCCACCAAGATAGAACAATGGAATGAGAATACTCAAACTTCTCACCTTCTACTTTCCAGCTGAATTAAGTAATGTAATGTTAAGTGTGTTCAGAGTGGCACTGGCCACCAACTCACTTAACATGTACTTTCATACTACCACTACAAACAAACCAAGATGGCCCTCTTTAACTACCACCATCATCCTCCTCAACTCATCCCATCCCCTCACCGTAAGGCCCTATACACATCATCTCTGTCTTATTCCAACTAAACTACTCTACCACTAAGAATACTCTGCAGGGACTCTAGGGTTCAAAGGGTTGGACAACCCCACCTGCAATGTTTCTCTATTTTTCTTTCAAAGGCCTTACATCTTCAAACTACTACTATCCGTGACATGATGGCCCCCTCCCACTACAACCATCATCCTTCCTCCATCCACAACTGTCTCTACTACTAAATCTCTTTCACATTTCCTATAACAAATGACCTTCTGAAATTTTCAGATCACCTACGGGCCAAACAAGGGAAAGGCCCGTGCCAACACAAGAGTTGGCTTAATACAATACAACAACAAGAGAAATCTTGCAGTTAGCCATACACGCGGGCGAGTGATACAAGTCGCTGAGAGGTCACCCTTCACCATTCCACCCAGATGTCCACACCAGACTCCTGACATGAACCCAGTACTACAGCTCCTCCTTTATCTCAGGCCCCAATATACAGTCCACCTCCAACCGCGGGCCCAGTACTACAGTCATCCTCGAAAGGACCTACCAGGAACCTGCGTACGATGTCACGTGTGTGAACGCCCGTCATCATTCTACGCCAGGGGCCCACTAACCACCCCTCCTTTAAGGTAAAGTATGAGTGGAGGCCTTTTCAGTCACGACAGTTTGCCCTTTTGAAGTGTTACCGAGTGCCAGTATTGTTTTCTCTTCCTTGTGTTATTTGTTCAGTGCCTTTTGCAGTGTTTCGCTTTCCAGTATAAAGTGTTCAGTTATTCCTTGAGTCCTTGGCACCCTCAGTGCAGACTCGAGTCATATTCTGTGTTATATTTTTCCTCTACTGGCGTGTAATGTGTAAATCTCTCTTGCAGAGGGACCTATTCACAGTGGACTCATCTTGGACTGTGCCTTGCCCTTATTCAAGACTCCCATGGGAGGTTCTTCAGGCGTTGCAAGCCCTTAGCAATTCAATTACCCATTTTCCCTTCTAATGCTTTTCTTTTTGTAAATATAATCCCTTAATTTATCCCAAGTGTTTACGTAACATTTCCTTATGAAATAGAGCCTTCAGCACCTAAAATCACCCCTTCTTCTTTGTTTTTTACGATTTCCCTTTACGTAAGTCAGAACTCCAGGGCCAAGTAAATAAAAGTTTCCGTTGCCGGCCTGTAAAAATCTCTAGAAATCATATAACTATAACCCCAGGGAAATTCGTAAATATATATATATATATATATATATATATATATATATATATATATATATATATATATATATATACATATGTGTGTGTATTATATATATATATATATATATATATATATATATATATATATACATATGTGTGTATTATATATATATATATATATATATATATATATATATATATATATATATATGTATATGTATATATATATATATATATATGTATATATATATATATATATATATATATATATATATATATATATATATATATATATATATATATATATGTATAGATGCATGAATCTATTCTCTTATTGTGTAACAATGTATTTGGATATTATTTTTATCATCACGGGAGATCACTTTCAATAACACATCTGTCTATCAATTACAACTTAGTGTGCGCGAGCGTGTGTGTGTGTGTGTGTATTTGTGTGTGAGTGTAGATACGAGTGTACGTGTATAAAGAATTTCGGAATTCGTGATCTCTCAACCATAGTTTTTCATTTACTCGAGAGCGTGTACAGAGAGGGGCTTTTGCCAATGAAGTAGCCCGTGAGATTTCGGGCAAAAAATCTGAAGTTTTTCATCAAACGTTTGATATCCTGTTCCAAAGTCTAGCAATAGTTAGAGGCTTAAACTTCTTTTTGCTGGAACCCGAAGGGAAGGATTTTGGAGCTTGTAAACTATTTTAAAACTAACTTAAAACAACCAGACACCCATATTTCTCCCGTTGCCTTAATCTTCCTCCATTAGAATTCCATTGTCTTTTGTAATACACAATCAAAACGTAGTATATTCAGCATAAAATAAAAACAATGGCATCTCTCGGTTACAAAGGTTGGGGATATAACTTACTGTGGCATTCAAGGAAGAAGAAGGTGGGGGAAGCACATTCATTACAACGGGCTGCCTTTTATTATAGACGTTAGAATAAAAGTTCAATGTTCTGAAGGAAAAGCGTTTTCCTTGATGTAATTTCTGTGGGACAAATACGTTTGTGAAGTAAATAACTTCAGAGCAATGTTTTCTTTCCTTCTATAGAGTGTTAGTATCCCTATAGTCAACTATTAACAGCCTCAGCAAGAAACATTTTTCCATGATTTTGTGCAATGAAATATGATCTTGAGCATAATAATGACCATCATATTACTGATCTATATATCATGCATTCTGCAGAGAGAGAGAGAGAGAGATTCCAAATAAAACTCTGAAGTTATTGTTTTATAAAATTCCTTTCATCGTCAGCATCGCTACATTTGTATCAGTAAATTAGGAGAATCACCTAACAACTCGTACTTATTCGTCACAGTAACGGGCAACAAGACTATCCCTTCATTTTACTGTTATACTTTCATCACCAGAATCACCACCTTGAAAATAAAACTTCATATTCCATTATCATCTTTAAACAACCACTAAGTCATTCACCTTTACCTTTCGGGGAATAATTCATTCATGATCATGCCCGGTTCCTAATCACGAAATGGGATACTCGCGCCCCACCGGAGAGAGACAAAGAGCTAGCTGGAGCATAAACAAAGTCTTTATGAAGTCGTAAAATGCTAAAGTTATTTAGCTGCATTACCCCACAATTACAGAGGGTTGTTTATAAATGCTGGCGTTATGCTGCGTCAGCTCCACGCAATACGTTATTTGGAGAAGCAGTGTGCGTGTAAGCCAGCCGCTCGTTTAGCGAAGGTGTCTGTTTATGTTTTCAAATAAAGCTGTTTTCTTAATCCTCGGTTACAAAGGATGGGGATATAACGTATTGTGGCATTCAAGGAAGAAGAAGGTGGGGGAAACACATTCATTACAACGAGCTGCCTTTTATTATCGACGTTAGAATAAAAGTTCAATACTCTGAAGGAAAAGCGTTCCCTTGATGCAGTTTCTGTGGGACAAATACGTTTGTGAAGTAAATAACTTCAGAGTAATGTTTTCTTTCCTTCTATAAAATGTTAGTATCCCTATAGTCAACGATTAACAGCATCAGCAAGAAACATTTTTCCATGATTTTGTGCAATGAAATATGATCTTGAGCGTAATAATGAAAACAGTGTCAGGACAGATATATTTACACAGGCACATTACAACAAGAACGTTTTCCTGAGAACCGGAGTTAATGCGCTCTGGGACCCCTCTGCTAAAAAACAGTAAAAAAACAACATACTGTATATGTATATATATATATATATATATATATATATATATATATATATATATATATATATATATATATATATATTTATACATATATATATATTTATATATATATAATATATATATATATATATATATATATATATATATATATATATATATATATATATATATATATATATATATATATATATATATATATATATATATATATATATATATATTTATATATATATATAAATATATTTATATATATATATATATATATATATATATATATATATATATATATATATATATATATATATATATATATATATATATATATATATATATATATATATGTGTGTGTGTGTGTGTGTGTATATACACACACATCCTGGAAGGGGTGGAGCCAGAAAGGTTGTATGTGTTTATGTTTATGTCTTGTCATGAGTGTGTATCAAAAGTAATCTTCATAAAAGAAACATAAACATATTCAAATAATTACAATGATCCGTGGGAAGGTATCCAGAAATTCTTGACCAGAAATTTCTCACAAAATGGTACTTATATGAGGAGACTCGCTGTTCCCTCGTGCTTAATGTTCTATTTAAAATATTCAGGAGAAAGTTAATGGGCATAACAGCAGGAGCCAGACAAGAAGTGGCATAACTGACAATAGGCGTCTGTGCCATGAAAACTGTTAATGAGTGCGATATCACTCGTGGAAGTGGTCTGTCACGGGAGATGTTCTGATATGCTGTGTTCCTGAGGTACGTCATGCTTTTGTTATTATTACTTTAATAATGTTTATCATTTTCATATATTCTATATTGCTTTTTATTGGTTTTCTGTAAAAGAAGACTATTGTGCCGGCTTTGTCTGTCCGTCCGCCCTCAGATCTTAAAAACTACTGATGCTAGGGGGCTGCAAATTAGTATGTTGATCATCCACTCTCCAGTCATCAAACATACCAAATTGCAGCCCTCTAGCATCAGTAGTTTTTATTTTATTTAGGGTTAGAGTTAGCCATAATCGTGCATCTGGCAACTATACATAACAGGCCACCACCGGCCCGTGGTTAAACTTTCATAGGCCGCGCCTCATACAGCATTATACCGAAACCACCGAAAGATAGATGTTTTCGGTGGCCTTGATTATACGATTTACAGAAAACTCGATTGCATCGAAGAAACTTCGGCGCCTTTTTACTTGTTTTATTTTTTTCTACATTTTCTGTTAGAAATTTGTAAAACTTTACCCCTTCAACTTTTTCATGGGGTCAAAATTTCCTTGTACAATTTTAGCTTATGATGATTTTACCTTAATATTGGTTCATTGCCACTATTATTCTTGGCTACATTATCCTGTATGATTAAAAGACACTTTATCTCTTTTTTCACTGTCATGGAACTGTTTGTCCATTTTAATGCAAGTCAGTCTCATTATATTTGGTACATAGTTATTTTCATTATATAATGTCCTGAGTAGAATTCGCGTAGCTGGTTACCTATAAAGCTTTCCAGTTTCCATAATGTCTCCGAAAATAAACGGCGATCATTTAGCTGTGGTTAAGTTCTCAAATCACCTAAATGGCAAATGGCTCCCGACCATAGCTTCAGCTGTCGTGATATCTGAGGAAAATTTTATGTTCATTTGTCATAGTTAAATACATTTTCGTTGAGGGTGTTTTAAAGTGGCTTCATCGTGATGAGAGAATGGGAACTTAAACTGGACAAAAGGTATAGTTCGTACAACTAGGAAGAGAACTGTCATTAGAAGTTTGCAAAAGTATCAAAACGGAAACTCTTCAGTATTCCGGAAACGTCGGAGTTTATGCAAGAACAAGGTGAATGCCGCAATACACACACGAGGGGTCGACTTGCTACTGATGAGATGTCTGTGAACACTTTCTTTTGTACATGTATTATACAAATAATACAAATAGACATTGTTCCACCTTTGGGCCATGTGACGGTGTAAGCCATCTTGTTTTACTCTGGAACAAACCTTCTTTTAAATGAAAGGTAAATCTTTGTTAAGTGAAAAGGATAGGTAGCTCCTATTCTTTCCGTAACCATTTGAACAAAGTAAGAGATATCATTGGTAAATTAATTGCTTCCATTATAAAACAACTGAGGTAATAATATGTATTTATAAATCACCCTCCTAAATGTCATAAAAACTAAATTAATAAATAAATGAATAGCATTACCCGTGAACTGAAGGCTGGAATGTGCCAGCACGTAAAACACCGCTTTCATTAAAAATATAAATGCAATTTTTTTTCTGGTCCGGACTCATTAAAAGCATGAGCATCATTATAGCATAATTAGCATAGGTATATCCATTCATTTTCACAATACATGCATTGTTAGCTTTAATTAGGGCAACGTGGGCTTTACTCATTAAACCGGAATATTTCCTTTTATTTATTAGAATGTGATGCGCGTTACTCATTTATGCATTCAGGGGAACTTGCATTAATTGTTGCTTATAATACTACTCGTCACAGATAACGTTTCACACTATTTAAGTTTCCTTCCATTTAAATTGTCACTTTGTTTTTGTTTTGTTTTTTTCGAGCTGACCGTAAATATCACCGTAACTTACAGTGGGTGCTGAGAACCACGAGGAAAAAAGAAATGAAAATTAAAAACCAAAAGCATAATTAAACCAATCATCCATTGGAGATGATTATAGATTTTATTTTACATACGAAGCCACAAGAAAAAGGTCGACATATCTCCTGACATTCCTATTTCATTATCATATTTTCTAGCAAAGAGAAGTCGCTATGATAAACTAATTTTAAGGTACCTCAAAATAAAATACATAAGTAATGAACACTTTACAAATCTGATGAAATTTTGTATTGACAGGAAACAAAATTCACCATTTTCGTCTAAACGAAGCTCACTTTTTAAAATGTGTCGGCTTACTTATTACCCATTTGTCTAGTAAGTTATTTCTTAGAATTCCAAGTTCCTCTTTGAACTGGTCGGTATAGTTTTCGGCTAGCACTCTGCTGGGCCCGCGTTCGAGTCTCCGGCCGGCCAATGAAGAATTAGAGGAATTTATTTCTGGTGATAGAAATTCATTTCTCGCTATAATGTGGTTCGGATTCCACAATAAGCTGTAGGACCCGTTGCTAGGTAACCAATTGGTTCTTAGCCACGTAAAATAAATCTAATCCTTCGGGCCAGCCCTAGGAGAGTTGTTAATCAGCTCAGTGGTCTGGTTAAACTAAGGTATACTTAACTTAGAATTCCAGTACGTTTGATAACAAACACAGTCGGCTATGAGTTATGTTTTGTTGCCCTAAGAAACAATAAATACATTTGGCATCCCCCTCACCTTCACCCCCTCTCTCTCTCTCTCTCTCTCTCTCTCTCTCTCTCTCTCTCTCTCTCTCTCTCTCAAAGACACACGCACGCACGCACAAAGATACACACAGGAACAAACACAAGCGCACGCAAACTGAAGATAAGGCAAATGAATGTATCGGCCCGAGATGAGAAAGGTGAACTTGCAGGGACATAACAATGGCAAGTTGTTTATTATATTGCCCGCTGGACCGCTTTAAATTTCCGACAGTCGTAAAATATAGCAGCAGCGAAATAACCATCTAAACTTTAAAGTGATGCGGCCCAGATGCGTTTCCTGAAATGAAATAAAGAGGACAAATGTAGAACTGAATAAACAAAGAAACTAATAAATGGGTAGAGTTAGACATTTTTCCACAGATTTATGGTTACATAGTTTTAACAAACACATAACCACTGCTTCTGTGATATATGTTTTTCCTGCAGTTTTTTTTTTTTTTTAATCTTTCGATATTTGAAGCCGAAGTGGAATGCCGAAATGTTTTTACAAGAGTTGATGATTCGAGATAAACTAATATGTTTCTTTCGTGGGGTTTATAGAATTGCTGTTTGTTACAAAAGAAGAAAAAGTGGATAAGATCGACATTTTCGTCAACTGTGCTTAAGTCTCTATCCTTAATTGATCATAAGACAAAAGCCTCTCTCTCTCTCTCTCTCTCTCTCTCTCTCTCTCTCTCTCTCTCTCAAAAAAATATATTAAGATATTCCACCGAAATTTTATATTGTTTAAACCTGTATTATCTTTCCAAATCTCTCTCTCTCTCTCTCTCTCTCTCTCTCTCTCTCTCTCTCTCTCTCTCTCTCTCTCTCTCTCTCTCACACACACACACACACATAGATTCTCTCCTGCCAATAAAACATCAGCACATGAACTTTTTTTTATATATCGGAGGATCGTCAGGGCAGTTCGTCAGTGCCAAAGTTAGTCGGTCGACAGGATGGGTTGTCAAAGACCACTTTTAGACGGTTAACGGAATGCTTCTCGGAGAACAAACTAAATTGCCCCAAAGGACGGGTTTTTATTAGAAATAAAGTATTTTGACAGTCGATTACATGGTTTTGAATGACTATATTTTGAGGGTCAAATGGACAGTTATTCAGTTCATATTTACGAGGACAGCACAAAAATTTTTTCTGACCATATTTACGTGGACAACGGAACAATATTTTCAGACCATATTTACATGGACAACTGGACAGTATTTTAAGACCATATTTACACGGACAGCGGTGCAGTTTTTCCAGACCTTATTTACACGAACAACGGGTCAGTTTTTCAGACCATATTTACATGGACAACAGGACAGTATTTTCATACCATATCTACACGGACAGCAAGACAGTTTTTCCATACCTTATATACACAAACAACAGGACAGTTTTTTTCAGACAATATATACACAGACATTAACGGGACAGTTTTTCAGTGTCATACTTAAATGTTCAATGGGATGGTTTATCAATGATCATTTTCAAAAGGACGGCTGATGGTTTATCGAGTAACATCATAACAGTCGGTGAACCATCCTTCGACGTCTTCATAATTAGAAGACCAGTGGGAGGACTTTCCAAAACCATGTGTACGTGGTCAGTGAAAGAGTTTTTAAAATACCAGTCGACAAAGTTATTATAGTAAATTCTAACCTATTCGGACGGCGGATAAGATGTTTTTTTAATGACTGCACGTAGCCAGACGAAGGAACAGTTTCCCAAGCTAGAATCGTTCAAGAAGAACAGAAATGGAAGTAATTAAAATAGCTGGCAATACAGGAACTACAGGGGGTAAATTAAAGTGATACTAATTAACTTACATTATATTATAAATCTCTCTCTCTCTCTCTCTCTCTCTCTCTCTCTCTCTCTCTCTCTCTCTCCCAGCCTTAGAAAAAGTTATTCATCGTCGTCTTTTCGTTTGCTTACAAATCTTAAATTATTGCGTTTGGAAATATAACATATACATGTAAGCATATTTCTGTAATATCTTTAGTTACATGTAATATTTCCCATACCTTATTCATAGAGCTTCATTTTCAAGGGTGAAGTTTAGGAACATTTGTAATCTTGCCTACTTGCACTTGCACTCTCCACTTGGCTCTTTCCATAAGACAATCCAATGTTTCCAAAATCACACATGAAATCTAAGGAACTGAACTTTCCTATATAATAAGGCTCTTCCACAAAATCCATGAAAATTCGTCACTAAATTTATCCAATTTTGCTGTGAAATAAGCATAAATTACCTGCTTTGCCATCTAGGTTTTTAACTAAATATTACCAAGATGTTGTTGGTTGTAATGTTCAGATCAACTTGATAACTATATTTTAAGCAATATATTCTTCTGTTTCCTAAATATCCCTATTACGTTTACCATAATGTCGTGTTCTGGGCTGAAATGATGGCAACGAAAATCAAAATTAACTTGTCAAATTTGGGACCGTTTTCACAAAGCATCAAGATAACTAATGAAGTCCCGCGAAGGTTTTTATCCCCTCACCCACGACGTACATAACCCCTCCCCTTTACCCCTTCTTCAGCAGGCATCTCTTATTTCTGCCGTCATAATAACAAGGCTGTTCATGAGCAGCAGTCCGTATAGCGTAGCTGCTCCACCGATAAATCACAGAACGGAGACAGGTATGAGCGTCCGGTAACGTCTTTGTGTTGGTATCTCTTGGTCTTACTCTCGTCGTTAATTTCTCTCCCTCGCCGACTCCACTTCGGATGTCCGTTTTGCTAATGCTGTTGCTGTACAATTCGTTGTTTTCCTCAGAAGGTTTCGTATATATTTTTTTTTATAAAGCGTTGTTGATGATACGCGGTGTACATGGATAGTGAAATACCCTTCTTTATATTTTTGTGTTGTTTGCGTATTCCTTTGTTAATTTTAGTACTGATGGATTCTATGCACAAATTCTAATTTAGGAAACTCCAATTGACACTAAAGTGGAAAACTCCGATTTAAGCTGATTTAGAAAATTCCAGTTTACACTAAACTGGAAAACTCCAGTTTATGCTAATTTAGATAATTCCAGTTTCATTCAATTGGAAAACTTCAGCTTACGCTAATTTAGAAAATTCCAGTTTACACTAAATTAGAAAACGCCAGTTTGCGCTAATAAACAAAATTCCAGTTTGCATTAAATGGAAAAACTCCAATTTACGCTAATTTACAAAACTCCAGTTTACACTAAATTGGAAAACTCCAATTTACGCTAATTTAGAAAACTCCAGCTTACCCTAATTGGAAAACTCCAGTGTACGCTAATTCAGAAAATTCCAGTTTACATTATATTGGAAAATTCCAACTTACGCTAATTTAGAAAATTCCAGTTTACATTATATTGGAAAATTCCAACTTACGCTAATTTAGAAAATTCCAGTTTACATTTTATTGGAAAATTCCAACTTACGCTAATTTACAAACCTCCACTTTACACTAAATTGGAAAACTCCAGTTCACGCTAATTTCGAAAACTCCAATTTACACTAAAACAAAAATGATGTAAAGAAAAGGAAATGGAACAAAAGAAACCAAAATACCATCAAAGACTTAACGAATGGGACAGCATCCTAACCGTTACCATTGTAAAGGGCTTTCATTAGAAAGGATACGCCCAGGTCAGACTGGGTCGTATTCCCTTGTATTTAAGAACGTCTTGACAGCTAAAGAAAAACATGACCCTGAGGAAATCCCCCGAAATCCGCCGAGATTCAATATCGGGATGACCGTGAATCCCGTCGAGCTGAATTGGAGAGTTTATTGCCTCGGAAGTAACCAGAATTCGAGGGCAGTAGTAGGCTAGGTGTCGTAGCAATAAAAGTAGTAAAATTTTTAGTAATCATTTTATGCCTGCGCTGTGGCACATTCAGAATATCATCTCCATCATCATTACTCTTCGTAACATAACAACAGCAGTAGCATCTGATGTTGTAGATGAACTTTGGGTAAAAGTTAAAAAGTTAAGCATACCTTAGTTTAACCAGACCACTGGGCTGATTAACAGTTCTCCTAGCGCTGGCCCGAAGGATTAGATTTATTTTACGTGGCTAAGAACCAATTGGTTACCTAGCAACAGGATCTACAGCTTATTGTGGAATCCGAACCACATTATAACGAGAAATGAATTTCTTTGGGTAGAGGTGCTCATTGATTTCTAGTAGTAAGAGTAGTTGCTAATAGTGTAGTAGTAAATAGTATTACCAGTAGTTGTCTCTTCAGTAGTAGCTCAGTTTAGAAATTTCAGAATCATTAGTTCTTCTTCGAGAGTT
>NC_089783.1:16856781-16864281 GCF_040412425.1 Macrobrachium rosenbergii | reverse complement strand
TGGATATTTCGAACAGTTAATCAAAAACTAAATAAAAAAAAAACATTGCGTGAGGTATCTTAGGAAATCTCTTCACGTTCGGAGGACAAAACAACTCTGTTATACAGATAAAAATATCATGCGTGAAAGATGTGAGTATTTGTGACGTTAATAAAGAGGCAAAAGTCATGTATACACTTATCAATAATCATTGACAGACTGACAGAGAGAGACATACACGCAACCGCGTGCGCGTTCATACACACACACATATGTATATGTGTGTATGTGTGTGTATAATTATAATCACAGACACATGATTTATATATCACTGAAAACCATAGGCGAAAGGCTTGGGTGTAGACCCTGGCCGGTTTCGATTTTATTTCTGAATCATTGAAATGGGTTAGAATAAAATCTAATGCAGTCTGGATCTACATCTATTATGGTATTTTTCCCTGTGCTCTTAAGTGGTTTTATATATATATATATATATATATATATATATATATATATATATATATATATATATATATATATATATATATATATATATATATATATATATATATATATATATATATATATATATATATATATATATATATATATATATATATATATATAACCAGTTAGGAGCACAGCACAAAAAATAACATAATAATAGGTGCAGATCCTGACCGCATTAGACTTTATTCTATTCTAAGCCATTTCAGTGATTCAGAAATAAAGTCGAAACCGGTCAGGATCTACGCCTAGGGTATTATTTTTTCACCTATGGTTTTCAGTAATATATAAATCATGTGTCAGTGATTATAATTATACACACAACACACATATACATATGTGTGTGTGTGTGTATGAACGCTCACGCGGTTGCGTGTATGTCTCTCTGTCTGTCTGTCAATGATTTTTGATAACTGTATAAACGAAATAGCGTTGACATTTACCTGTTTATTAACGTCACAAAAATCTCACGTCTTTGACGCATGATATTTTTATCTGTATAACTGTTGTTTTTGGCCTCCGAACGTGAAGAGATGTCCTAAGATACCTCACGCAACGTTCTTTTTTTTATTGATTTAGTTTTTGGTTAAGTGATGGAAATATCCATGTTATACAGTATATATATATATATATATATATATATATGTGTGTGTGTGTGTGTGTGTGTGTGTGTGTGTGTGTGTGTGTGTGTGTGTGTGTGTGTGTGTGTTACTTATACCGCAAATGCCTTACGGAAGTTAGGTATTGTTCGTAAGTTCCCATATATCTATAACAGTGATAAAATCAGTGCAACCTGTTTTAGGTTATTTGCACTTTCTTTACTAGAATACTATTCTCCCGTGTGGATGTCTGCTTCTGCCAGAGATTTATCTCTTTTAGACAGAGTGGTTCGTGGTGGTAGGTTTCTGTTTCCTAATAGCAGCAGTCATGACTTGGACCATCGACGGATGGTCTCTTCTTTGTCACACAGCCACATGACGGTGTAAATTTTGACGGAGAAACTGCTCAAGAACGTTCTCTCTCTCTCTCTCTCTCTCTCTCTCTCTCTCTCTCTCTCTCTCTCTCTCTCTCTCTCTCTCTCAAATTAATAAGATACGTAAAATATCATTACAATTCTAATGAGACAATGAGAGAGAGAGAGAGAGAGAGAGAGAGAGAGAGAGAGAGAGAGAGAGAGTTGGGGGGAGGGAATGTCAGTCAGCAGTTTTGCACGAATGATTAAGGATTGTAAATTAGGAGCAAGCTATTTGTGAATAAGTGAATGATCTACATCTGCCAAGCAACAAACAGACAAATGTATAATTTCTTAAAGCATGATTGAAATGAAGAGATCCATAAACATTATCATGTTTTACACACCGCTAAATTAAAATTAAATGCGTAAATGATAAAGATCAAATTTCTTTCATGTTACGAAAACTTAATTTCAAGGCGGAATACTTAAAAGGAGACGCGAACCTCTAAACAACGAATGATAATTGGTAATTGCCAGATAATATCAGCTACTTCAGCATTCTTATTATGCATTAAAAGTTAAAGTTTCTGAAACTAGAATGATGACACCTCTAAAATATAGAATGAAATTAAAGGGCATCATGACGTTGGAAAAAGCAAAAAAAAAAAAATCTTTATTTTACAGAAATATCTGAGATAAGAACCCGTGAATCTTCTAACCTAGCAGTTAAACTAAAAACAGGATTTTCAAGAACCTGAGAGAATGAAATTAAAGGGTATCATGACGTTGGAAAAAGCAAAAAAAAAAAAAAAAATCTTTATTTCACAGAAATTTCTGAGATAGGAATGCGTGAATCTTCTAAACTAGCAGTTAAACTAAAAACAGGATTTTCAAGAACCTGAGAGAATGAAATTAAAGGGTACCATGACGTTGGAAAAAGCAAAAAAAAAAAAGAAAAAAAAAATCTTTATTTTACAGAAATTTCTGAGATAGGAACCCGTGAATCTTCTAAAATAGCAGCGAAACTAAAAACATGATTTTCAAGAACCTGAGGAAAGGAATTTTAGATACGTACTCAACAACTACGGAAGGTACTCCCATGAATTAGGTAAGCAGTTTTCCCGTGGAGCAAAGGTTTCTATAGAGCCCAGTGTACCATGGTTATTTGTGAGCTATCAGCAAGAATCCAGGAAGAAAGTTAGTTTCATTTTGCATAAATATCTACCGTTTTCTGTCATTGTAAATCAGCAATAATATGTAAAAGAATGCTCAAATAAACACTTCTGGTATCTATCTATATATATATATATATATATATATATATATATATATATATATATATATATATATATATATATATATATATATATATATATATATATATGTATGTATGTATACACATATATGTTTGTGTGTGTGTGTATGTATACGCATGACGAAGTGATGTAGGAGCGTTCCGTGAACTCCCATGTTGCCTTTGTTGACCTAAGCACTCAATTGCATAAGTGGTAATTGATCAACTTTGGTGGGTGGCAGGTGGGCTTTAGATGAGAATGAGGCTAGCAACTTTATTTTTATTTTAGAATATGTACTAGAAATCGGAAGAGCAAAAATTTCTTTCAGAGGAATATGGCGAATAGGTTCACATTTTTTATACTTTTGCCACATAGGCAATGCCAGACAGTCATTTACTATCACCAATGTGACGCCAGGGATTGCTCACAAAACTCAAGGTTATAATTATCATATCATCACCAGGACTACAGCGTACTACGTGCTGCTCTAGGAGCAAGATTCAGTGCTAGCATACGGTCAACTTAGTAAAAAATAGCAACAAATAGCTGCAACCTTAGTCAGCTATTGTCATAAGAGTAAGCGAAAGAGGGCATTTAGTCAGTGGTCTGCTATATTCACGACTCCGATAACAATACAGCCTGCGTGTCCAGTTCGGCCTATTCATTATACATTCACGCACTTACTTGCATATATATATATATATATATATATATATATATATATATATATATATATATATATATATATATATATATATGTGTGTGTGTGTGTGTACACACACACACACACACACACACACATATATATATATATATATATATATATATATATATATATATATATATATATATGTTACAGTCAAACTGTGAAATCAGTCATTTCGTGAAATGACTGAAATTTCAGGCAGATAGCGAAATGCACTTAGGGGACATTTGATCCCCCCAGGAGCTAGTACTAAACACGGCGAAACAGTGAGTCACCTACACTGTTTCGCCGGGTTTAGTACTAGTCCCTGGGGTCAAATTTATTTCGCCGTGCTTAGTACTAGCTCCTGGGGATCAAATGTCCCTAAGTGCATTTCGCTATCTGCCTGAAATTTCAGTCATTTCACGAAATGACTGATTTCACAGTTTGATTGTAACATATATATATATATATATATATATATATATATATATATATATATATATATATATATATATAAATATATATATATATATATATATATATATATATATATATATATATATATATATATATATATATATATATATATGTAATTCTAATAGCCACAATGCCCTCTTCTCGAATTCTTCAGTGCTTTTTTGGATTTACCAGACACATAGATTCTACATATATATATATATATATATATATATATATATATATATATATATATATATATATATATATATATATATATATGCGTGCATACATATTTCCAATCAGTTAAAATTTCTTTGTTAATATACATTTTACCACTTACTGATATTATTTACATTTCGATCTGGCAGCCAGAAAAATCTCGACGCCATATATCGCCATTACGATTAAGTATACTGTACAACTTATATAAAATTATAAAAGGTCACTTCGTTCCTAAAGTCAACCACTTTTACTTTAACGTGCCTGTCACTTCCCGAAACTAGTTCACAAATCTGTGGTTTAATGTTCTTGCTCGGTCAAAGTGACTTCGCAAGAGCTGTAAGTCTCGGCCGTTATGAAATGTTGCTCGAAGTAAGTTTTTCCCTGATCTTATGGTCCTTGGAAAGAGGTTCTATGTCATGTCCTTGGCTTTTGTTCTAGTTTGAGTCATTGCCAAACGTAATTTTCCTCTTGGGATATACAGCCCCATGAAAAATATGCCTTGCTATTAAGGGAGTTTACAATTCTAATCTCATTCCTGTGTAGGAATATATGAAGCAGCTTCAACTGCTGTGGGATTTTCCTGGAGGTTTATCCCACCTTCAGCTTGAGAGAATAGAGCCAGTCTCCCAGCTTGGAGAGTGGATTGCTCTTAATGATTACAGTTTGTAAAGGGAATAAGTAAAATCAAAGCGTGCAGAATATTAAGAGCAGATTAACTTGTTTTTCATATAGATTCCTTGAATAGCTTACTCTTTATTGCCAGCTATATCGCTTTGCTCTTCCTAAAATATCTATATATGGTAGAATTGGCTGGGACTAAATAATACCTGGTGACACAATCTCCTTTTACATGCTGTAAATGAAATCTTTAGAATGTCGTTGACCATTAATATTTGTTTCTATAAATTTCGTCACTGTAGGAACGAGTCTTGTGCCATTTACTTAGGTTATGTTGTCATTGAGAAGAGTAGGTCCCTCGGAGGCCGCTGCTAATTATAAAATATTGACGTACAGTACATAAACACACAAAAAAGACACGGGGATATGAATAAATATTTTCAGTAAAGTCTTAGAAAGTGCAAGAAAGAGAGAATAATTAGTGTGCACTTCTTTATTAACAATCTAAACCTTAACTCAGTTTATTTTACGTACGACAATCCACATATAATAATAATAATAATAATAATAATAATAATAATAATAATAATAATAATAATCACTATTCACCTTCCATCTGTAATCTAAATCTTAACACACCCCACTCAACGACACGAGACCGACATTGTAATAATGAAACAACCAGCCAACGGATGATTGAATTCATCGCCTCATTAGTCCAGTTATCTAATTATATGACATAATCCGCCACTTCCATCAATCGAATTATCTGTCCGCTCCTGGTGCCTGGCACGCAACGGGACTCCAGTGGGCGCCCAAGGTGTCAGTTAATTCCCTCGGAGAAGGACTCTTGGGAAGTGAAAGGGATATTAGATTAAAAGGCTACGACTCCCGAGGGAGAGCCGACCCAGGGAAGCGTGGAAGGGCGTGGAATGAATAGGTGGAAGGCTTCATAGAGGAGAAGGAGTGGATGATAGGAGAGGAAGGGGGTTGATAGAGGTGTGCTAAGAGGATATTTCCATTGCTTTTATTGTCGTTTTAGATTAACCTGGCTACATGCCGGCAAGGTCGATTCCGCTTAGAGCAAGTGATATGTGAATTTAAAACCTATAGAAGAGGTGAATAATGAGGAAATGCAGGCGAAAGTGAGGTGATGACTGATTTGAGGGCGAAGTAAGGAAAGAAGAAAAGTTAATAACAAAGTTTTATGTAGAGTGAGTGATAAGAAAGAAAACTTGATGAAAAATATGAGAAAGTGATAACAGGAGGAGGAGAGGTAATGAGAAAAGTTTTGGAAGTTGTAATGACACGAGAGAGAGAGAGAGAGAGAGAGAGAGAGAGAGAGAGAGAGAGAGAGAGATGAGTTAGTGGCGTGAGAATGTGTGAAACGTTGCAAATTAAAATAAAGAGAAAGATGCATGTATGAAGTTATGTTAGAAGGGATTAGAGCAATAAGTGGAATAGGGGTAGCAAGAAGTAATTCGAGAAGAGGTGAAATATAATTGGAGATTTAGTGATGACCGAAGCTGTGGAATTAATGAAAGAGGAGAGAAGCATATTAAAGAATGATGATAAAGAGGTAATGAAAGAGATAGAAGGAGTGAACTTTTAGAAGTGATAACTACAGTAGAAGAGGGGATGGCATAGGAAATAATGTTAAAGAAAAAAGATGAAGCAATGAGAGATTGATGAGAATAGTCAGGAGAAGAAAATCTCGGTAGGATTAAGGAGAAGAGGAAATAATGATGGGTGTTGTAAACACTGGAGAAAGGGATAAGTAGATGAAAGATGTGTCGACTGATGTAAGGACGGAAGCGGAAAAATAATGAAACAGTAAGAGGAAACATTAAAGAGTTAAAAAGGACGTCGAAGTAGATACTGTATTCATTTACGTTTCTTTTATTTAGTTGAAGTGAAGGTGTATGTGTAACAATTTATGAAATTATATGTGTATGGAAAGACCCAACTAACACAGAGAATAAGTAACTCCCGAAAGCTGAAACATATCAAAGGAAGGACAATAAATAAAAGATAATTATATTGGACATGAAAGGTATGAAGCAAGACAGTGTCAGAGAGGAATACAAATGTGTCGGTTCATAGATATCTGGGTGAATTTTGCATATTTTCATTAATTAAATGTAATGAAAAATTAATACCAGCCGTTTACCTTAGCCTCTCAATAAATATAGAGCGATGTAAGTTTAACACAAAGAGTTAAGAATGTGAAATGAAATTTTATTAGAATCTTCCTCAGTACAATGAAGAAAATAATCATATTACGAATGTCGAAACTACCTTTCGAGAAAAACCTACGGAAACATTTTTATGATATTTAGGGCTGGATGAAATTATTTAAAGATGAAATCAGTCTCTTAAAACCGATGAATCAGGAAAAGATAAGAGATGGGAATATAATAAGAAATAAACATGTTTTTATCAAGTGACGAAGAATGCTCCTTTCAATCTCAGAGCCAGGCTTGTTCTGTCTTCTTTAGTAAATAATGCTGACTTCTTATTTTATTTCTGAAAACGCATAGTATGATTATCGTTTCAAGCAGAGTTTTAAGAGGATATCCCAGGAATCTGTGAATGAGTCTGCAATGTGAACAGTTTTGATAATAAACGAATTCACTCACAAAGCCATTAAAAGTTATTGTTATTTTTATCAACTCTGCAACTCCCGTATGAATTTGCACTAATAATTCAAAGTGTATGAATGATTTTCAAAGGCTTGGGTGTTTCTGCATACGTATGCAAATACGGTCACGGGCGTC
>NC_089783.1:16834281-16846781 GCF_040412425.1 Macrobrachium rosenbergii | reverse complement strand
TAACTTTTGTCTCCATAATTTTTTCCCCATTCCGGTTCTTTTTACACAACATTTACTATACACTAGTTTTTATCTCCTCGACCCTTCTATTTCTTTTTTATTTGACAAGCACAATTCACTTCCATAAAGGGGAGGTGGCTTAACAGTTCCTTCATGTATTCACATCTTTTCTTACTCTGCCATCCTCTTTCTTATTTACTCCATTATACTTATACAAGCAAGAAACTTTGATTCTCCCACCAACTATGTTAATTCTAAGCTCCTTCTCCCTAGTTTCCATTTACCCTCTTAGCTTGCTCACATAAAATTATACTTTCCGCCTTCCCCCCTTATAAATACTTACAAAAGCATTTTACCAGTTGCAGTAGCTCATCTCCATATCACCCAATCAGTGCTGTATCATCTGCAAACTTCAACCAGTCCACACTCTGTTTATGAATCGTTTTCTTTTCCAGCGGCTTGCACATACAACCACTATCCTTTTCTTGGCTCGTTACATTACTCAGTCCATAAGGCAATTGAACAGCTATGTAGACATAACACAACTTTGTTTCAGATCCATTTACATAGCAAACCAGCTACTCTCCATCTACATACTCATCACATTTCGCCCCCTTAATAAAAGCTTTTAATCACTCTTAGCTCCTAATGTTCAATATCATACAGCCTCATCATTCTTTAAATTGACTGTCTGCCAATTCTGTTATAACCTTTATGTAGGTACATGAATGACACGTACTGCTATGACCTTTTACTTTCATTCTTCTTACAAAATTGCTTTATGACAAATGCTTCATCCACACACTCTCTGATTTACTTGTATCCACACAGGTCTCCCACCCCCACCCTTAGTCCTTCGGCCATTTGTCTAATTTTCTTAATCAAACTACTATCATATCAATTACATGGTAACTTAACTAACATTATGCTACTATCATTCTGATCTTCGCCTCTGTCACCTTTATTTTATCCATAGAATAATTATTCCTCTCACCTATTCCTTCTATATATATATATATATATATATATATATATATATATATACATATATATATATACATATATATATATAAGTGTGTGTGTGTTTGTATTATATATATATGGAAATATATATATATATATATATATATATATATATATATATATATATATATATATATATATATATATATATATATATATATATATATATATATATGAATATATACAGTATATATATGTAAATTTATAATATATATATACATATATATATATACACGAAACAGACAGACAGACACAGAGAGAGTCATCTCGTTCGATCTAAAAGCGTAAAACACGATGTCTGTTGAAAACTGTGCATTTATACACCTGTTGACAGGTTACTCTCCAAATTTCACATAAAAAATCAGCGCCAAAATCGACTTTGCAAACCCTCCTTTTTATCCGTCTACATATTCATATGCGCAGGTGTTTAAAGTGTGCGTAGGCAAGTATGGTCATGTGATCATGACGCGGCAAAACCAATGCATTAATGAAAATACATCCCACGTCGATATGATGGAGCCGTATTATTTCGAATTCATAGTGAACACTTTTCCAGGAAAATCGACTGGGTCCGTCGGCTGTGCGTTACGTATTGAGGGCAGATGTGCGTTACACCTACGTTTTACGTGACAGATTTAACAATCTTCTCAACGAGAGTTACGTGCCGTTTTCGACTTGATTGTTTCACACATGATTGCTTACTTATATAACAGACGACCGGGCCTGGTAGCCTTATAGAATTATCTTGCACCGGCCTGAATAAAAGAAAAAAGTGGTGAAGAGAGGAGGGAGACATAACAATAGGGGCTGAGAGACTATTTTGAATGTTGGTGGATCTTAGGGTAAGTAAAGGAGAAAAATGCTTCCAAAGTTTGGCAATAGAGGGGAAGAACAACCATGTAGCCTTACATTTAAGGGCTAAAAAATCAGTCCTACAAGCTGGAGAGGTGTCTAACAAAGACTACAGATTAGGGTCCCTAACTCCTTTCTCCCCAAACTTTGATTCCCAGCTAACCACAGATACCTATTTACGGATGGGACGACCCGGTCTGGAACGGCAAACGAGTAACAAATCCCAGAACTTACAGTACAAATGCCAATTCAGGGCTCTACTACTGAGTAATTAGGGAACTGATTTCTGACGGGTATTAAAAGGCCATTAGATTAGATGTGCCGAAATAATATATACACTCGTACACTAATGCTAGTGATGCCACTTTCTGACAAAAAAGAAAGATTGTAAAAAGAGGAGGTTATGCTTGTAAGAGAGGAAATCAAAGATGAAACACAGATGCGTGAGTAGAACTTTAGATAACGAATCTTTTAAAAAAAATCAGAGTATGAAAAATGAACTTCTCACATCCTAACAAGACATTTGGCTTTTGAACACGTGAAACATTAACTGAATCAAAAGACTGAATTATGTATTTTATCTAATAATAAACATAAGATAAATGAATGGAACAGGAGAAAGAAAAAAGGTAGAAAAAATTTACATTGATGCCTGTTGGATCAAATGACGAACTGCTAATTAGTGCAGTATGCTAACTTATTGGTAAGAAATTGTGCTCTTTTCAATTTCTCATTAATGAATCTAGCCTCGCATTATTATTGCTTAAAATTTGCACTACTTTCTTGGTTATACAAATATACAATATATATATATATATATATATATATATATATATATATATATATATATATATATATATATATATATATATATATATATATATATATATATATATATATATATATATATATATATACATATATATATATACTGTATATATATACATATGTACACATATACACACACATATATACAGGATATATATATATATATATATATATATATATATATATATATATATATATATATATATATATATATATATATATATATGTACATATATATACACACACATATGTATATATAGTTAGGCATTTAATGCAGCATGCTAATGAAATGAAAACTCCGTTAAGTCTTTGTTTCGTTGATTTTGAAAAGGCCTTTGATATTCTTTCGAGACGGACTATGGGAAAATTCATGAGGCATTATAGAATACCGGAAAAGTTTGTGAGGGTTATCATGAACATGCATGAGGGCACATCTTGTAAAGTGATGATTGACGGTTGTTTGAGTGATCCGTTTGAAGTTAAGCCTGGTGTGATTCAGGGTGGCATTCTGTCTCCTCTGTTGTTTGTGTTGGTCGTGGATTACGTTATGAGAAGGGTTAAAAGAGAATCGGATGCAGGTATACTCTGGGGAGAAAATGGAAACTTCTTGACTTATATTATGCTGATGATATAATTTTGATCTGCGAGGGACCAGATGCAGAGAGTGTTGGATTGTCTAGTGAGTGAAGGTCGAAAGGTTGGTTTAGTTATAAATAGCGGAACAACTGAAATCATGAATATGGATATTGAAAATGAACATGATTGTCTAATTGAAGGCACGATTGTAAAGCAAGTGGAAAGTTTAAATATTTAGATGCTTATTTAGATAAAGATGGTTCTCTGAGCACAGAATTTATGGAAAGATTAAAAAAGGCTCACCAGACAATGGGAATGCTTAAAAATATTTTGAATAATAGCAATTTATCTGTGCATACAAAAATCAAAGTTTATAAGGTAATGGTTAGGAGTATTTTGATTTATGGGCATGAGTCATGGTACGGTACAGTGACTTCGGATCGTAAATTCTTAGCATTTGAAAATAAGGCGCTCAGAAGGATATTAGGAATTAGTTGCAGGCATAGGATATCAAATAGCAGAATTAGAGGAGTAACGGCGGTGCTGCCTGTCGATGAGTATGTTAGGTTCTCAAGCTGGAAGTGGCTAGGCCATGTGTATAGAAGACAGGGAATAGTACGAGATACACTAGGGTGGGTCGCCCTTGGCAGAAAAAAAAAGTTAAGTATACCTTGGTTTAACCAGACCACTGAGCTGATTAACAGCTCTCCTAGAACTGGCCCAAAGGATTAGACTTATTTTACGTGGCTAAGAACCAATTGGTTACCTAGCAACTGGACCTACAGCTTATTGTGGAATCCGAACCACAGTATACCGAGAAATGAATTTCTATCACCAGAAATAAATTCCTCTAATTCCTCATTAGCCAGCCGGAGAATCGAACGCGGGCCTAGGCGAGTGCTAGCCGAGTACGATAGCGACCCAGGCCCTTGGCAGAAGAGGTAGAGATGGGCCAAAGGAGACATGGTTGAGGACAATGAGGAGGGAAGCAGGAGATGAATTTTGGGCAGATCTTGAGGAGTTAGCCCAGGACAGAATGTGGTGGCGTGAGTTCATTGAGGCCCTACGCATCTCTGTGGGTGCCACAGGATATTTATATATATATATATATATATATATATATATATATATATATATATATATATATATATATATATATATATATATATATATATAAAGGGGAAATCAGGAAATACTGAAATCTCAGCCATTTTCATTTATACTATTTATGGTAAGTAATTTTTCTACATTCATTGTACCACATTACTACATGTGATACATAATTTACATTATTCTTTAATTATTCGAACATTTCATCAGGCCCATGTACAGATTAGCCCTATTTACCATCCGATTCCCCAAAAACAAAAAGAAAATTTCTGACTACACCTTCAAGTGACTCAAAACCAAGTCAGTAACTTTCAGCCTTCCGTTAGATGAAGCGGGACTAGATCTAACCTTGTGTAATCATCAACAACCTGACAGGTGCTTTCTACACCTACACAGAAGTATTTTCGGTAGTTATGAAATGAGACCGGCAGTTGTTAGAAAAACCTTCTTACTTATTACATGCACGTAAACACGTCGGGTAAATTTTCCTGAAAAAATAACTTATCAGAAAAAAATATTTTGAAAGTATGTTTTTTTGTACTTGCACACCTCTTTTAGTGGCCTCCCAACGAAATTACAAGAGGCAAAACCTTTATTAAGGTAAGTGTAAAATTAAAAGCTGGTTCCTACTTTAGGCAATTTGAATGAGCCATTAATCTATGATGGTTGTTGATGCAAAGGTTAGTTCACTTTTAAATCATAGGGTAACGGATCAAGATTCGTTCAGTAAAAACAAGCCTCTTGCTCTTTCTTCATTCTTTCAGGAGGTGGCCTATAGCTGTCTTTTCCCTCTTGCACTCTTTTAATTTCTTAGAACTACTGAGGGATTCAGAGCCAATGAAACACGATTTTTGGGCAGCACCTTTTTACCAAAGCATCGGATAAAGGTGAAAGTTGGCAAGTGTATATTTTATAACCCTACCTAATTTTTACAAGTATTATTTAGTACCTACGTCCAATAGTTCTGGTACTAATTAGAGTAAAAGTGGGTTTCCTATGCCAGAGCCATCAAAATTGCAGGTTAGGGTTTTGAACACAAAAGTGACATTAACCTATGACGTCATGAGGCTCCACCCACAGTGAAGAGAAATTTACATATGGGGAAAACGTCTCTTCACTGTGGCTCTGCCCATTTGCTGATGACATATTCACTAATTGATATTAGTACCCAAGACCAAGAGAAAGAGAAGATCTGCTCACTTCCCCCCAAAATCCCCCATGTAGGCAGAGCTTTGCCTACCTCTTTATTACGTTAGCAGGTGAATTTCCGCAATGAGCCTGTACCTCTAAGATACGTCATCGCCTATGTAGTTACCCCAGGTGGGAGGAGATTCCATCCAATTGGGTAGATGTTGTTTCTCTTGGCCTTGTTAGTACCCATCCTAGGCTTCAGTATATCAATGATGGCAAGCAGGATTTTTCATCGTCCCCTTAATAGCATTATCATTCTCAATAATTTTATTATTATTATCATTATTATTATTATTATTACTATTATTATTATTATTTTGTGGAGGTTTCATCGCAACTTCCACAGCAGCTGTTGGGACTAAGTTGTTAACATGGATTTCTTCCATTTTCTTGATATTCGTATTGTTTCTACTTTACAAATAATTCAGCGTATGTAATTCATCCACATAATGAACCAGTCTATAGCTCATTTGTTAGGTCTACATCTATTCAGGGCGGGAACACATAAAAGACAACCCGCTTTGTTTTACCTCAGGTTTCGACACTATAGCCTTCTATATGCAGCAATTCAGGAGCGGTCACTAGAAGTAGACTTCAAATGAAAAGCAATAATACCTCATTTCCCTCAATTGTAACCCATTTTTTTTTTTTATCATACAGCAGGCTAAACAGCGCACGTATACCCGCTGCAAATAACAGGTAATGGTAGGAATCAAGATTTTGAGGGCTAGCTATTAGTTACCTACTTAATATCAATCGAATGTAACACGATTTATATTAATATGCATGGAAAGGAAAATATAATGAAATCAGTTTGAATGAGGAACAGATTGTTACAATCATTGGACTTTAATAAATGTGTTTTAGATGGACACACAAAACGTGTAACAATATATACATAATTTATTTACAAAATGTCTTCATCGTCACTCCCGAGGAAGAGGTCGTCATCCCCATCCTCATCGTCACTAGCGATGTCAATAATGACTGGTTCCACGCTCTCAAGGATATTGTCCATGATTGCCTAACAGCTCCTACCCACATTTCTGGGGCGGCCAAGTAACTATTACCCACAATAGAAATAATTACCTATTCACGCTATAGTAAATCTTGCCACAGATCTTCTCGCTTGTATACAAAGTGGCAAGCCGTGGCACAAATGCAGTCTTGAAATCACGAGGACAATTCCATATCCTGCTGGCCTTTACCAAATTTGTCGAAGCCTAGACTGTGTAAGCACATCCATTCACCGCCTACCTGGTGGATGGGCGGCGCCTCATAGCGTCGTATTGTGTTTACATCACGAAATTTTTTAGGATCCTTGTCTGTAATTTTCTCGGTTCCGGTATCGGCGACTTCATTTTACTCTATAAATATTAAAACCATCGAACTTAGGTACTAGATAATACTTGCAAAAATTAGGTAGGGTTATAAAATATACACTTGCCAAGTTTCACCTTTATCCGATGCTTTGATAAAAAGTTGTTGCCGAAAAACCATGTTTCACATGCTCTGAATTCCTTAGTAGTTTACATTACAGCATTGGGTAGTTCATCTTTTTTATTAATAGCAATATGAGTCTTAAAAGCAAAATTTTCTTTAAGGATACTCCACACACACTGGCAGACTGATGGTTGGTACTGGGTAACACATTAAGCAATATGCAAGACCACAGAATACACAGGCACATTCACACATTGTATATATAAAGTATATATATATATATATATATATATATATATATATATATATATATATATATATATATATATATATATATATATATATATATACTGTATATATATATATATATGTATGTATGTTTGTATGTATATATGCATATATATAAATATATATGTATATATATATATATATATATATATATATATATATATATATATATATATATATATATATATTATAATATGTTTTATGATATTTGTGTTATTCATAAAAGTAATATGTTTTCTGTATTTTTTGACATGTTTTCTTTCATATTTCTCATGTGTTGTGAAATATTACGAGGTGATTTTATAGTATGTATGTTTTTATGCAATGCTTACATATTTTCTCTTGTGTTTGTCATATATTGACTGTAATAACTGTAATAGTGTTTATGGGAGATGATAAATGTCAGATTTTACAAGGGTTGGCTGGTTGCGTGATAAGCTAAGATACCTCTTCCTGTAGGCTTGTGTGTTTATTCAGGTGGACAGGAAATGCTGTATGCAAGAGAGACTCTACAAGCCACTTATGTTGTCAGTTTGATAACCATGGCCAGTTTAAAAGTTTATTGTTTACACAAGTATTAAGACAGGAAACTGTCAATCATTCAGATAAGAGGCAGGCCTGTGTAGTTTTCTGAGCCAGAGAATAATTTCCCTATCTTTTTCCCTCTTCAGGGGAAGAAACCATGTTTTTTCCTTTCTTTCCAAGGGAAGAAACTCAGTTTATTCCTGTTTCTTCCAGGGTGACCACTTTATAGAAGTGCCTAACTGGCAACCCAGGTTTAACCTCATAGAAGAATTTTGGTAATACCAGTTAGTTCAGATAGATATTTGGTAAAGACAGGGAGGTCTCTCTCTCTCTCTCTCTCTCTCTCTCTCTCTCTCTCTCTCTCTCTCTCTCTCTCTTCATGTAGAAGAGTGTAACATTGTGGTCATTCTCCCAAACATATAAGTTTTGGAAACTGTTAATGATATTTAATGCTCCCTTGGTAGAATCTGATATATGAGAGAGTTTATAGTAACAAGCCTTAGGTAAGTGTTATTGCTACCACAAAAAGGAAAAAGGAGTTGTGTAATAGTGTGCAGAAATTTGTATAAGATAGAGTGGTATTTACTTTTTTGGCCATGGTAAAAAGGTGGATATAATCTTTTAAAAAGGTGGATATAATCTTTTAAAAGGTAGATATAATCTTTAAACAGATTTTGCCTTAGTGAAATTAATGTTGATAAACTTTTGTAAATTTTATATGTCCTTGTTTTTACATTTCTTTTGTGTGTTCTCGTGTTTACAATTTCAAAGTATTACACAAAATTTTGTGTTGGTGATTCAACATTGATTTAATTAGCATTTTATATGTGTTGATACTTTAACATTGAATACTTGTTTTGATGTTCATTTGTTAAAATTTCTTTTTCAAATTTGGAGTAAATCTTAATAGTTTGAATTTTGCTTAGTTAACGTAAATTCTTGATAAATTAAAGTTTTGTGAATTAATCTTGTTTAAGCATTAACTAATTCTTGAGTTGTTTTCAAGTAATAGTAAATTATTTCAGGCTGTGAATTCTAATTATAACTTTTGAAGTTAGAAATAAAATTTTGTATTTAAAGTTTTAAAAGCACAGGTAAGTGATAGACATGTTTTGTTCTCTTCTCCTATATGGAAGTGAATGAAGACCAGGGAAACAATTATAGTTGTTTGATGGAGCGATGCCCTTTCCCCTCTAGTATATTTATTGCTTAACAGTTTTTATGTCACTCATAACTTGATAAACTTAGATTGATTTTTCAAGTGATAAGCAAGTTCTAAGGGATCACTGTTACCTTTCGAGTGTTCAGACATAATATTATTGTTGAGGTTTCAGGTATCTGGCTGAAGTGAGGTAGATTTTTGGGTTTAATAGTTGTGTAATAACCAGGTACTTGATCACTTTGTGACAATATATATAATATGTGTGTGTGTGTGTGTGTATATATATATATATATATATATATATATATATATATATATATATATATATATATATATATATATATACTTACAGTTTTAAGCCTCTGGATCGCTTACTCATAGAGTTAAGGGTTGGAGTGACAGGATAGGATTTAGGAGTGGCCAAGCAGCCCTCTTCAAGGGCTGGGTCCATAATGCTTCTCCGGGGAAAACACCTGGAGAAGGTAGCTGTTTCCTCTGTCTCGATCCTAAAATTTAATTAAACCCCCACTACTTTTTCCTCACTTTACTGGCCCTAGACTGTCTGTCTAATCCGCAGGTCTAGCCAGTGACGTCGCCAGAAGCCAGACCCCAGGCAGCATACGAGCCCTTATAAGGAACCAGCCCCCTGCATTGCAAGTTAGTCCGCTTGTCACCAGGGCAAAGCGTTGCCTGTCCAATTATCGAACTGCTGGCAGACAGGGACTCATTTTCACTCACACTGGATCTATCGTGACCCATCACCGGACACTGCCCAAGAGAAGCTTTGCTCTTGTCAACTTAGAGTTGTGTGTGCAAGCAGTACCAGAAAGCAAAGACGGCATTTCCCAGTGTATTTTTTCTTCGACTCATTTTCCATCATCTCTCTCTCACATATCACCACTCAGTTAAATTCTTTGTCCCTTCGACTTGAACAACAAACTTGTTACATCCAGTGAGTAATCCTTTGAACAGTGCCTAATGTAACTCATGCCCCTTGACAAGAAGTGAGTAGAGTAAGGCCGTACCCTCCAGTTTGTGCATTAACTCATTCCTAGAGAGATGATACTTCGTTAGTAGTCTTATCTGGAATTATTTCACTTCCAGGAGTGTTATAAGTGCAATTTATCAAAGTAACTGTTCCTCTGTGTTCCCGATTACCTGAAGAATCCACCCCATACCAAGACTGATATCATTGCATTGCCGATTGGCTTACAGACCGCTTGCAATTGGCCATTTACAGACACAATGTTTGGTGAATTGATGCATTAATCATTAAACTCAGTGAATTACTGTTGTGCCCTTTTTCCACCTGTTTATTCTAGTGAGATTTGTCCTTCACTCCCACTGTTAAATTTACCATGTTGTGTGTGTAAATAAACCAGTGTTAAGAAACATATTCTCACTTGGCGACCTTCCAATTATTAATTGTTATTTCAATTGATCTGTTTGTGGTCTTACGAGGAGTTTTGTAAGGCTAAGATTAGAAAAGTAAAAATGCAGTCACTCCTCAAAATTATAAATATATATATATATATATATATATATATATATATATATATATATATATATATATATATATATATATATATATATATATATACACAGTATATAAGAAAAAAATATATGCCATTACTTGACACGGTAATATATTCTGTATTCTATTTGGTAAATAATTTATCAATATTAGCGGATGTAACATAGATGACAAGCATTTTGAGTTATGATTTTATGATAAATTTAACTCTATCATACTTCAATAGACCGTATAAGCCAGTCGTTCCCAAATAAATAATTACCTTGTAATTTCAGTTTAGATCCCTTTCCTCCAAATCTATAATGATAGATGAAAGGTATAGTAAGTTTTCGTAAATTAATGATATTTTCGTTTACTCCACACCCGAAGTTCGATTTAAATCCTGCATATGAATAAGTTGCTCCTCGAAACGACTTTGCTGACTAGGAAACTAAAAAAGAGATTTAGTTGCTCAAGGGGCTGGTTCACAGTCTAGGTGACTAAATCTCCTCCAATTAAGAAGTCTTCTCAAGTTTCAGAATGCGATAAGAAGTTGACACGAACTTTAAAAGAGTTCAGGAGCGGATCGGATGTGGTTCGATTAAAGAATTATGAGACCGAATTCCAGTAAAACCATTCATTGATAAGTCTACCGCGTTTGTTATCCCTTTTTTTGAATGCGCTTTTGAGCACGATATAGTATACTTTACGATTAAGAATATTTACCAATGTATGGCTGATTAACTATTTTATGATAATTCTGCTAGAAAACGGAGAGAAAGAAAGTGGAATAGAGGTAAAGTAAAAGGCTAAAAAGTGGGTGCAGCTGGGGGCAGAAGAGACGTTGCAAACAACTTTTAGTAATGCCTACAGTACGCCACGTGAGGCACAGTAACGGCACTACTCCCCAGAGGGGAGCAACTGTTTCATATTTTCTTCAACTCCGAACCTACCTTTTCGCATTTGCCAAAAGCTAGGAATTGCTTGCAAGATTTCGTGTACGCCAGAATAAGATGATGTCGGTGGCCCATGCTCCAGAGATCCTGTACTACTTTTGTTATCCTGTATAGAGTTCAACATTATCTCACGATCTTTACCTTCTAAACAAAATTAATTTAACCTTTTCCGGTCTTGGGGCTTCTGGGAGAAGCCATCCGTCTCTCTTGTACTAGGTATCGAGGGCTTCCCACAGAAGCCCACCCCAAAACTGTTCATATAGCGTCCCCAAAATTTATCCAATCCATAGCCTATTTTCTCTACTTGAGCTCTATAAATTAAAAAAAAAAAAAACCTTCTCTCCCAATCAATCCACAATCTACCCCCGAAAACAATATTCAAAACTACGCCAAAAATTCAGCTTCTTTCTGGCTAAACTAGTTCATTTCGCCCGCGTGTTTCCCAGGTGAAAGTCGCCTCTCGCTAGTTGCTGCCTTTGTTTAAACTCATGTTTGTAACGCTGTCACCAAGTCGCTCTACATCCCCAGAATTTAATTAAGAAGTAATTGGTGCTCTGCCCCCAGATCCGATATCATTTTTCTGACTCTGAGAAACAAAATTCTCACTGTAAGCCATATTTGTATAAAATAAAAAAAAAGTCAGTCATCGAACGATAAACGAACTGCGTTCAATCACATGTTGAAATCGAGAACGTCTCTCTGAGCCGTAATTCGTAATGATGCCAGTTAGTAAACTGCTAATGAATTATTTCCAATTTAACAGAAATAAATCATATATATATATATATATATATATATATATATATATATATATATGTATGTATGTATGTATGTATGTATGTATGTATGTATGTATATATATATATATATATATATATATATATATATATATATATATATATATATATATATATATATATATATATGAATATAGTAATGTTGTTCAATGTGAAACAAAAATGCAGAAAAATACAAAATTACTGAGAGAACCATCAAAATTAAATTTGAAATATTCGTCAAGGTATGACAACAT
>NC_089783.1:16774281-16831781 GCF_040412425.1 Macrobrachium rosenbergii | reverse complement strand
TGCAGGAAAAAGTTTGGGTACAGAACAGCTTCTAACACTGATTTATATTATTTGCTGCTCATAATCATTTCTGTTATCGTAGGCAGTTCACGTACACAAACACACACATGCATAAATTATATATATATATATATATATATATATATATATATATATATATATATATATATATGTATGTATGTGTGTGTGTGTGTGTGTGTGTGTGTGTGTGTGGTGTGCGCGTGCGAACCGCACAGGATAAAACAGGATTTTAGGTACAGAACAACTAACAGTGATTAATATTATTTATAGCTCATACTCATTTCTATGAGATATAAAAGGTAAGTTAAAAGAGCCACGAACAGTTGGATCAATTTGATTCCAGACATACAGGTACTGTATAGCATTGTGCTGGTTAATTCGTTATACATGCACTTAGAGAAAGTAGTACTGCCTGGGAGATGTTTTAGTGAGTGGCCATACTGCATCCCACTTCATCAAATTACTCCCAGACTGCTCCAGGAGCATGCCGTGATGGCATACAGCCATCTCAAGTATAAGAAAAAAAAATCATCTCCCAGTCACCATCACCGATCTCCTGCTCAACAAGTAAAGTCAGCTATGACCATGCTTTTTCTCTCCCTCACATCTTTCTCTTCCTTTTTAGTCTCCCCCTTTCAAGAACAAAACTACAATCTGCTGCCGCTATGCCTTCATCTTAAGCTTTACGTTTAATCTGAAGAGATGTTCCTTTCTCTGCAATACACAACTCCTCCCTTCCTTCCCAGCTTCTCCTACTTGCTGGGACTTGCTGCTACAACACTTTCTCTCCTACTACAGCCTTTCATTTCTGACCCAGTGGTTAAATTGGACCGAATGGTAGCACTAGTGGAGGCATTTCTTCACCAGAAAATGCACGTACATGAACTTTAATGTATCCTTTTCTTAGCAGAATCTCAATCTTCAGTTACGGGCTGCTGAATAGCAAGAGCCCGTGCCAGCACAAGGCTGGCTAAATCTAATTCCATCCTACCAGTGGGCAAGTGTGAAAGCACCTTTTCACTTGTGAACTAAAGGTACAAAGGATTGGCACACACAAATTCCAGGTGGCATTATAAAGGCTGTTTTTGACCACAAGGAAGGAGTTCCCCATTCATAATCTGGGTCACTATTCCCTGGACACCTGCTGTCATTTTCCTCGTGCTCTTCAGTCCTCTACACTCTACGTGGCTATCGATAATTATAGTTCATTTCGATATGTTCAACACAGAATATTAACCATTGTCTGTATATGTATATGTGTTTGTGTGCGTATGCGTTCTCGTGGGTATGTGAACGAAGTGGATTGCAGGCCGCAGCAGATAAAAAAAATGTCCAATTTTTCATTGTGAATGGGTCAATAAACAAAGTACAACAGTATTTATTTCCAGACCACTGTGCGACGTTTTACGTTGTATACTTAAGGTCAAGGTCACTCCCATAATAATCACCAACCAAATACTCCAGAAGAAATCAATAAATTTGTTGGACCCATACGAACAAGAAACAAAGTAAAACTCATGTAATAATGCAGTTACCCAATTTAATTATGTTATGGTAATACAGTGTACATAATTAGCAACCCCCTAAGTAACTAAGCATTGTAAATATAAATAATAACCCCAAGTCCCTCCCCAGTCACATTCCCATCATAGGCACACACACAAATATACTGTGTATAACATTTCCTTACCTTTGGAATATGTTTATATACTAAAAGGTCCTTCTGTAAATTCACTTCTACGAACTTTTATATGTTCTTCTGTTTTCACTTACGCGAAATTTTGAATAGTTTACCCTTCACTTGGTTATACGGTGGCCGGTAATGAAGTCAAAGAAAAAAGTCGTAATTTTGGGTAGAATAAAAAGTCACAAGAAAAAAAGTCACAATTTGTGGTGACCGGTAATAAAGTCACAGGGAAAAATTCACAATTTTGGCTGGGAAAGATGTCAGGTAATCAAACAAAAACAATCAAGTCAGTCATAATTTAAGAGTTATAGCCAATTAAAGTAAAGAAAATATTTTAAATCAGTTATTAACTGGCAATACATGACTTTTACATATTGACATTGTATATATATTATGGCATACATGTATGTTAAAATATTTAACCGGATTAGCCCATTTGGGACTGACTGACTTCTTGTCGAATTTTCAACATCCTTTGTTTTTTTTGCCCCATGGGAAAGTCTTACGCTGACTCCGTTATATATGTGTGAGTGTGTGTGTATTTTGAACTTCAAAACATTCTTAAAAATAATAATAATGATCTTATCATTGCTAAGGAAAGAGTGGTATGTGTTGGGCATTGACAAACACTTTACGAGTGACTCCTATATAATCATGTTTCTATACAAAGCTAAACCTATTCCAGTAGAAGTACTTTACTCTTTTCTGTCTCTCGTATAAATAATTATCTGTATTTTTACAATACTGACTAATAGACATTTACATATAGCTAATGGTGTGAAATTCCTAAAAGCATGGAAGTACACACGAATCTATATTCAGCCTAAAGGCAGGTTTATGCGGATCTATCTGTTGTCACTTGTTTATAAATTCAGCAACGGACAGCAGTAAGGGTTTTTTTCTACAGCGAGCAAATTCACCTATATACATAAAATAAGTTTACAAAATGCGGTGATCTAATAATGATCATATAAGCCTATAATTGCTGTCCATACTCGGCCACCTGGATACGCTAATCCTCTCTGCTGTCAAGTAAGGAACAATAAGTAACTGTAGCTTGTTTTTGCTGTGTACATACATCCCTGAAATAATGAAAATGACACATTCACATGACAATATACTTTACTGATACTTTCAGTACATGTGGCTTTTATTCCAGACGTACTTGGAAAACTATTTTTGTGAATGAAACCTTATATTTTTTTATCATGGTTTTGGTGCATCGCAAGGAATCAGCTTTCATGTGCAGTAATTATCAAGTATATCATTGCAGTATTTTTTGCTTACTTCATATTTATCTAGGATGTAACCTATGATTTTACTCAATTCTTTGTAATTGTTTTACACATCAGAACATTTACAGAAAAAATATACAAAAAATTTTAGGTAATAAAATTTGTGCTGCTGATTTTTACCACAAAACATTGCCATAAAATTATGACTTTTCTGTGACTTTATTCCTGTGATTTTATTACCGTCTACCATAACTTAATGTAAGCCTTTTTTCGTGCGCATTTCATTAGGGCGAATTTGGGCATTAGTCAATATATCACTTGGGCAACTATTCATTATATAAATCGTTTGGGCGACAAAATATCAAAATCCTGCAAATTAGCACCAATCATTTGGGCGAATTAGAGTAAGAAAAAAGAGGCAGAAGTATTTTAGGACAAGTTTTCACGTGGTGATAATTCTGTAATCGGTTGGCGGATAACTCAGTAGTTAGCTGGTTAATAATTGACAGTAGCTATCAGCATTATTCATTACTCGGCCATGGAAGGAAATCTCAAACAAACCGACGAAAAAGATGCTTGATATTTTCTGGCTTTTCTTTTCTTATAGACAATACTGAAGAATGATTATGTTTCGCGGCAGTGCACAAACAAAAACCAGATGTAAAGCCAGAATTAGGTGACTAACCTTAGCTATCCTTAGTTTGCGGATCGTGGCCAGGGTAAAAGGAAGACCTTAAGTTTTTGTCCTGGCGCTCTCAATTCTAAAGCGAACCCAAATTACTCGCAATTCTAAAACTAAGTATTACCAAGAGATTGGCAAAACTAAGGACCAGAAGCACAACCCCCATCCTGACGAAATCCTTTGAGCAATTGTAACATTCAAAAACTTTAGAGCCAGAGACAAGCCCACCAACTAATTAAACAAAGCTTTGTGCAAAAATCCTGCATTTCTATCGCCTCACTTACCCGATTCATAGAAGCCCACCGCTAAAGCCCGTGTTGTAGTAACCATCGACAGTCACAGTAACTTCAACAATTTATAGGCATAAGCAATAACCGCTCACGGAACAAATTACAATATCACTATTGAAAATTTGCTGCCTGCTTAACTTGTTTTACGAACTAATTATAACCTTTAACATAACAATTTGGACTCAATTCAACCCCGTAAGATCCTTAATATATTTTCTTGGCGTTATCTCATATCAAAGTGAATTTTCACTTCCAATTATTATCGCTCAAGTCAACCTAAAGCTACGTCCACACGATCGAGCTTTGTTCGACGAACTTTGTCTGATGTGACGTCAGAAGCGGAGAAACAGCTGGCGAAGTCAGCAGTTTGCCCGCTTCTGACGTCACACCGGACAAAGTTTGTCGAGCAAAGCTCGATCGTGTGGACGTAGCTTTACAAGTGTTCTCAGCCGAATGCGATCTCCAGATCATAAGGAATGATAATCTTAATAAACACTGATTATTCCTGTCATCAGTGGGGTCAAAATACAATATCACTTAGCTGAGTAGGAAGTTTAAATCTGCATAGACTATTGAAAGTAAACACCAAAATTCGAGGTTAATAAACTAGAATCTCCTCAGAATTAAGAACCATTTTTTCAGTTACTTTACAGACATATATATGCTGGTCCTCATACATGTAAATACTATTACATATCCAAAGTAGTCAGATTACTAAAAAATTGAATAGCAGGTAGAGCACAGCATCTATAAGTTCTACAGCTTTTTACCCTCACATTAAAAAAAAGGTGGATTTCAAATGAGAAAAGGTCAATCTCAAATTAAAAAAAAAGTGAAAATAAAGTTAAAATAGGTCAAACTCAAATTAAAAAAGGTACTTCAGATTAAAAAAGATGAACTTCAAATTAAAATATACCAATCTCAATTTAAAACAAATTGTTAAATATATGACTGTAAAAAGTAATTTTAGTTGTGAACTTGACATCTGATATGCATTAGCCATATCTGTAAAACACTACAGTAATTATGAAAATAATAAAAATCCATCTTTCTCTGTCTACAGCTTTTCCCATCTTTATAAGGGGTCACTGTTTCCTGTAAACCTTTTCCGTCTTCTATACTGGGCATCACGCTCTCTTGAGGCCCGTCCAGACGATCGAGCACTGCCCGCGTGCACAAGCGAGGAGTTTGCCCGTTAACAAGTTTACCGCTTGTGCCCGCTGAAACACGGGCAAAGTTCCTGCATTGGTTGTTTAGCGAAAGCACCAGACTGCCCCTGGCCGCTAATATGACGTCACTGCCAGAGACACGAGGCTTCCTATGAAGGCAAGGCCAAGGGGTAGAGGTTGTCATAGTTCACTCGAGTATTTGACAGACTTGTCTGTCTCTGCTTCCGTTATGGATCAGTGGTCGAGACCTCATGTTCTACATTTAATAGAATTTTATCAGGAACACCCTTGCCTTTAGAATGTAAAATTGAACATATACACAGCAATTATTATGCTATATAGAGCCTTCTTCCGATTTTTCTTGGTGGCCACCATACTGGTTGTTTCTGCACCGCACAATCTGCAGGTCCTCCCTTAACGACTACACGCTCTGGCTGTGCCCGGGTTTGACTAGGCCAGCTCGCTGAGCTCGGCATCGTGGGGACAATACTGCAGTTGTATCTGTGGGCTTTGCTCGTTTTCGGGTAGGCCCATCGAGCTGTGCTCGATCGTCTGGACGAGCTTTCAGACTAATTCCTGCATGCCATTTGATACAATAGTTTCAATCGAAATCCTTGCTTTCCCCTCATCCCCCTCCCATCCACCACCATGTCCATGACCCTTCTACACACACGATCCTCCTCTCTCTGCAGGAGATTACCAAACCACTGCAATCTTTGATTGCTACTACTTTGACCGTCCCTTTAATATAATGGTTTCTAATCCTATTCCTTCTTGTGACTCCACACATCCATCTCAACACATCTAAAATACATCTAATATTATGGTAACCTGATGTAGCCAAAATAAGTTTTTATTTAATCCATTATTTTTATTTATAGTGCACAATGTTTGGCTTCTCACAGCCTACTTAAATTAATACAACTTAAATATTTTAAGTCCTAATTTGTAATATAAATAAAACAAAATAAAGTATTCATTCCTCATTGCTTATGAGAAAATTAGAAACTAAACTGCAATTCTTCGTTTAATAAATAATGAGTGAAAATTAGGCAAAATATAATTATGTCATTATAACGAGAGAGAGAGAGAGAGAGAGAGAGAGAGAGAGAGAGAGAGAGAGAGAGAGAGAGAGAAAATTATGATGCATCATTTTTACATAAATTGTCATTTTTTTTACTCTTGGAACCTAAGGGTTAGCATACAGCAAAAAAACTAAGAAACCCTTTAGTGGCCATTGTCACCCATATTCAAGTCCTTAAACTGCCTAACACCAGGAAAATCTTTTTATACATGGTTGTAGGTTTTTAGACAAAGCATTAGTATAATGTTGAGCATAGCTTGATCAATACAGCGTTCTAGGTACTACATTCGATACTCAGTTTGTGTGATGCCAGTTTGAGTGTCCATGAATCTAAAATTTTCCGACAGGCTTCGCTTCATACCTGTTTTCATGACACCCCAGCATTCCTCAATAGGATTTAGTGGAGCACTGTATGGGCTTGACCGTAATATTTCACCTCCATTGAATTAATCTTCTGCCATGTTTTCAAGACCTGAATGTACAGGAGCATTGTCTGTCACACACAAAACAGAGGGGGGGCTCAGCGCAGTGCGAAGCATTTTACGCAGCCATATTTGTGTCTTTCTTGTAACTGCCCCTTCTGCGCTCCCAGTACTAAAGTCCTTGTTGAGACGTGCTGCCTATTATGTGGACATTCTTTCCTTTGGACGCAGGACTTTTGGGCATGCAACTAACTCCTTTACGGGCACGTCCCCGAGATCGGCGAAGGAAATAATTTGCATTACTCTCATTACTCTCATCAATACAGATAACTTTTTTTCAAGTCCAATCCTGTTCATGATTTTTCCACGTAAGCCTTTCGCTTTTGTTAAATTGTTTTAGTTAATAGTAACAGATTCCAGGAGAATTTTATTCACTGTATATAACTGACCATCTAAATGCCTGCGTACCGTAGTTGAAGTAATACTGATGCCCGTTTCATTACCAAACCTTGCAGCAATCCCTAAGTGTCATAAATGGACTTCCCTCAATATTCTATCACATAACATGCTCTTTTCTTTTACAAATCTTGTATCACCGCTTTCTTTTCTTGGTGTCCGAATAGGAACTGTATGCTGTCTGAATAGGAATTCCATTGGCCTTTGCTATGGCTTTTGCTACTGCTGTCCAGTCAACGTTCTCAGCTGCATTAATGATTCTCATTTTTGCAACATCCTTTGCACCTATTGTGACGTCTTCACTTCCCTTTTTCTACTGGGTCGTCAACATCTTCATCTGAGCTACACGGATTATGTCTGAAGTTGCGGCCATCCTAATAGAAACAAAAATGATACATTTCAGCTTAATTTTATTTACATTTGTATCCCACCCTTCCCTTACCCAACTCGACCAAAATGACACTTTTCTTAAATATATTACCCAGTACTTATAGTCTGATAAATGCCTTTTTTCATAGCTTATGGTATCTGAGCTTGAGAAGTCTGTAAACCCAACGATATGTGTATGGAAGAAAAATTAGAAAATTAAAATATACCCATACACAGCATTAAAGTAATCTTTAATATTGTCCAATAATGCAATTTTACAGAATACTTTTCTGAACTAGTCTAAATTTTCCTTTTTGCCTTATTTGGGAAAATTATAGTTTCGATTAGCCTATACTACACTATTTCAAAATAAAATTAATCGGTCCTAGCCCGGTCCTAGCCTTATAAAAAAAAAAAGATGTAGGCTATAGGCCTACCCTATAGCCGAATGATTTTTTCATGTTACGTCCGCCTATTTGGTATCAAGCTAACTCAAAGCTACAGTAGAATCGATTAATAAATTTTTAAAGGTTTAATCACGCATAACAGCCTAGTTTCAATGATATACCATGTTCTATCAACTCTACTGTAGTTGTCTGAGCAACAGAATTCAGAGCGCTTCGAATCCTCGCAGGATATTCAGTCTTAACGAAAAGCGTTGCTTTCCATTTATATTAGTGTCGATGTCATGGTCTGCTGCAGCTACACCAAGAGCCTGTGCTTAATAGTTTGTTTGGTTTTAGAATAAACTAAAAGTTTCCTTATCATAACCTAGCCGCTTAAAGTGAAAATAGCCTGTTCAGTTAGTCCCAGCAGCTACTCTAAAGATATATTAGATTAATTAATACTATTATATTTCATACTATACCGTATGAGTAAACTTTCACATTAACTATCCAATATATTACTATTGTTCCTTCAAACTCCCAAAGAGTTAACAGGAAAGAGTTCCATCCTTTAAGATATATTTAATAGGGCACCAATCTTACACTGAAACAGCCGCGTCTGACTTTAGTGCTACGTAACTATGAAAGGTGCCATGCAATGCAAACACTACTATCTGGCAACTTAAGTCCTGTCCTTTAGTATCCAGTCTTAAACTGCACAACCCCAAGGGGCGAAAAATTAAGTTGGGGAATTCAGAGAAAGGTGTTCCCGAAGCAAGCTTCGGCGCTGGAGGAAAGGTGGATGATTATAGGGGTCAATGAAAATATGCAATGCAATCTGAATTGTCTATTTCCTAACATGAAAGATTTGCTTGAAGAGTATGAGGTGGGGAGTGTAAGGGTGTTGAGCGCGTTGACGGAACGTTAACAAGGCTGCCCAAATTTGAATTACAATTTCCACTATTAACCAGCCTATCAGAATACCTGACAAGTCCACGACATCAGTCAAAAAATTCTTTAAAATCCCAAGACCTAGGCCTCTTAGAAAATCGTTAAGATCCACTTATTACCTGTCTAGTTCCTATTTACTAGTGGGAATGAAATTCCAAGTTATAAAAGAAAGTCAGACAGTTATCCTACCCTATTCTCAGTTGCACCAATACATTCAAACACCTCGTGACCAAACAAAGGGCTCAAGTACTGTAATACCCTCGGCTATTAATAACTTGCACTGCCAAATATCTCCCCAGCATCCATACGAGATAGACTTGAGCGTTTATTACCTTTGTCCTAACCCCTGCATCTATATATCACTTTCTTTACCCTATTCTATCCTACCTTATATTTCAAGTTAAATATCTAACTTACCATTCCCATTAAGTCCTGGCTACATGAAAACTATCAACCTTGCAGTTCTAACCTAAGTTAGAAGTTAATTGGTTTGAAATTCCTCTTGTGCATGGTGAAAGTCACCATGCTTGTTTTTGAACTTCCTATTGTGCATGGTGACTAAGTCACCATGCACAACATGAAAGTCCACCTTTGCCTGGCAGGTGGCAACGCCACCCCGGCAAAGGTGGACTTCGGGAGTTGGCAAAGAATAACTTAACCCACCCGCAAAACTCGATTCACACTTAACCCACCCGCAAAACTCGATTCACACTTAACCCACCCGCAAAACTCGATTCACACTTAACCCACCCGCAAAACTCGATTCACACTTAACCCACCCGCAAAACTCGATTCACACTTAACCCACCCGCAAAACTCGATTCACACTTAACCCACCCGCAAAACTCGATTCACACTTAACCCACCCGCAAAACTCGATTCACACTTAACCCACCCGCAAAACTCGATTCACACTTAACCCACCCGCAAAACTCGATTCACACTTAACCCACCCGCAAAACTCGATTCACACTTAACCCACCCGCAAAACTTGATTCACACTTAACCCATCCGCAAAACTTGATTCACACTTAACCCATCCGCAAAACTTAAAATTTTTGAAGCTGAAATACTCATGGGCTCTAAAAATTATTACTGTTCAAAAACTAAAAAATTCCCAAGTAGACTTAACTAAACTCTACAATTCTAAAAAACAAAACTAGCTGAAATTACAAGACCAAACCACAAGGCAAAAGTTTAAATAAATTAAGTTTAAATCCACTAACCTAAAATACTAGATTTACTATACAAATTTTCAAAAATAACATTTCCCACACATCAAACTCCCACACATCAAACTCCCACACATCAAACTCCCACACATCAAACTCCCACACATCAAACTCCCACACATCAAACTCCCACACATCAAACTCCCACACATCAAACTCCCACACATCAAACTCATGCTAAAATATAAAAATTAAATACTTGAAAAACTTCTGAAGCTGAAACAAATCCTAAAATTTCTTAAGTGTTCAAAGCTGGAAAAGTTAAATTTTAACCTTAGTATTATTTTAAAGATAAAAATAACACCAAAACTTTCAAAACTCTCAAAACTAAGGTTTCGAATCTAAAAAATAAACCAAAAGCATTAAAACAAAACCTAAACTTAAAATGAAAACTTAAGAGTTTTGATTCTGAAATAAAAAAAACTTAAGCTAAAAAAATGTTCGGGGGGTTGCTCAAGTCACTCAACTAATAGAGACAAGAAATACTTACTCACCCATTAATCCTGTTTAGTCATGAGGTATCGGTACATTTAAGAATTTAGATAACTCACTGTGGCCCGCTTATTTAACGACACACCCTGACCTGAAATAAGAAAATATATATTGAGGCACACTCACTTAACGACACCATGACCTGAAGTAAAACGTGTATAATATATAATTTATATATATATATTAAGGCCCAAAATGTTCTAGCAAGTGGAGAGAACCAAGGGCTGACTATTGGTTACAATCAGCTGGGCCACCTGATAAATTTTAAAATACTAAGACAAGCAGCAGCAAGCAAGGCTTTATACATACTGATAAGCGTTATTACTAGTTTATTGCCATTTAAGCCTACAATAAAGTTTAAATCGACTTAATATGAGGTATAGGAAGGCTAAGGTAGCCGAGTTTAAGCCTCTAATCCTCAAAAAACTTTAAACCCTACAGCATCTTAAGACTTGCTCTATTGCAGCATAAATTTAAAATTTAAACATCTGTCGCACTGCATAAGATTGCTAGTATAAAACCAAAGCGCATAGAAATACCACTCAAAGCAATCTAGTTCAGCTTAGTTATAAATAGGCTTCGAAACTGTCTTAAATACCATGATGAAGGGCAATTACAACAATACTTAACAAGCTAAACATTTTGAACAGTTGTAGGAGTTTACAAAAATCGAAAGTACCAATACTTGAAGATACAAAGCCCGCAAATGGAAAACTTGCGTACGACAACTGTATGTCATAGCTGAAATATCACAATCTAAATAAATACAAAACTCAAAACTGGCAACAGTATCCACTCGCCAACCCAACAAACCTTGCAGCACGCCTTCACGCCCAAAACTACATATCTGCTGCTCAAGCTCCTTTAGACCTCAAATGAATATTTGTAAACATGCAAGTGGAGCATACTAGCAATTTGAACCTAGAACATTTGTAAGTCAGGCTAGCGAGCATTTGTACACAGCGCATCAAGACTAATACAACAAAAGTCCGCCTGAAGTAAAATCATACAAGAAAGCAATTTTAAAAAAGTACTACTCTATGCTGCAGGAGCTACGATACGGACTAGCAAACAATTATAAAATACTGTGAGCACCTTACTTTGAAAACGTACCCGGGCCGTTAGAAAGTGAATCATCCCTGCGGAGCACTGTACATTAAACCAAACAAAGTGAAACCATCGAACGTCCAGTAGAGTACGGCCAAGATCCCAAACGCAAATGAGCCAGAAAGTCGAGTTAGTATCAACGAAACCTGTCTTACGAAGCCGGGGACTCTCCAACACTGAAACAAGCTGTTCTTGAGGATAACAGCCAACGACCGCTGCAACTGCCTGCTTGTGGCACGTTACGCGTCGCAGAAAATCGACAGAAAATATTATTATTATTATTATTATTATTATTATTATTATTATTATTATTATTATTATTATTATTATTATTGAGAGTTGACGGGCACTCTTCCTTTTTAACGAACTACCCCAATTATGTATCAGTAGGTAGCCTATGTGAGAAAAGTTATTATTATTATTATTATTATTATTATTATTATTATTATTATTATTGAGATTTGCCATTTACTCTTCCTTTTTAGCAAACTACCTGAATTATGTATCGGTGTTTGGTCTTTATCTGGAATTATTATTATTATTATTATTATTATTATTATTATTATTATTATTATTATTATTATTATTATTATTGCTGTTGTTTTCAGCAGTGCTTGGGCATAAGAGTTCATGAGTATTACTTTTTACTAGCGTACTTAATTTAGTATAATGTATTATGCTCATCTTATCGTTCACCGTATATGGCCCGGAGCTGAAACTAAGGATATTATTATCATCATCATTATTAGTTAATGTAACATGGCGTCACAATGACATGGTCATAGACAAAAATAGTATAGAACACTTTTGTTAAGGTGATTCAACGGAGAGCTGATTGACTCGCCCCAATGAATGCAAGGTAATTTTTATAATTAAATTTATTATTACTAATTAAAGGTGCGTAGGTTCGTAATCTACTACGGTAAAAGGTCACCTTCAGCGATTTGCCATATGGATTCAAGGCTTGCAGTGATAAATATATCCCAAAATTTTGGGGAAATTGAGAAGGTAGGAGGACAAAGTGACATTAAATAAATCATTTATATCTGTCGTAAGTGATATAATTAGCGGCTAATTCGAACAGTGGTCAATGAATTTACTGAAACCCGGTCATATTGTTCTATCATCGCCTGATATTCGAATCCTGTTTCGATATTATTAGGTGGAGCTATGAAAACTATTATGATGAGGATTGTATGTATATATATATATATATATATATATATATATATATATATATATATATATATATATATATATGTGTGTGTGTGTGTGTGTGTGTGTGTGTGTGTGTGTGTGTGCTCACACAAACATTAAGACAAAAATATCGTTTATTGCCTAATTCACTATACCTCACGAATAGCTTACAACCATAAGAATTATAACTGATAAGTGATTCGTTACCAGAGGTATTCGAAACGTTGCTTTATTTAGAAACAATGTTGTACTTTTGACCATGGGTATTGTACAGTGACTTTTGACCATTGACCCCTCAAGGAAGGTGTAAGTTGATGTCAACTCTGCTGTAGAGGCATAATTCTATTTTATTTTTATGGACATTAAAAAGACCATTCTCTACGATTCTTCGACATGAAAGCAGAAGGGTAGTTAGGTTCGATGTCCCTATAGACATGTTCTTAATGCCTCTGCTTACGGGAGTTTTATTTTGCTGGTACATCCCTTATTTTGTTATGCCCATTGGTTTGAAGAGAGATCTTACTGGCTTGGTTGATGGCTTTTCCGCCGACATAGTGAGGCAGCTGGTTGAGTTGTTTACGGGTGAAATCGACTCCTTTGTCTATGTAACCGTCAGAACAGGTTCCTGGTGCTTCGAGAAAAAAATTACACTGTTACCCCAGTCTTCATTGAAATTGCAATGTCATGACAGTCAGGAAATGAATGCAGGAAATCGAGAACGTCGGTCTTCTATAGACTTTGAAACTGTACTTGAATGATTCCCTACTGATATATCTAAGAAGGCTAGTTCCTGTCCTTTTCTCAGTCAGTTTTGAACGTAATGCTAGAAGTGAATTCATTTTACTGAAAATAGATACCAAAATCTTCTCAACTATTATTCCAGAACGTAAAAATGTAATCAACGTGTCGCACCAAAACAACTTTGGAGTGAGTCATTAAACTACACGTAGACATTGGCTTAAAGAGGAATAGCAGGCTACCTATCTCACATTCAAATCTTTGTAAACCTTTCAGTCAAAAGAGGGCATGTTATCGGTTACACGGAGCTTGATTAACTTAACTTTTTTTTTTTTTACTGCCCAGAGGAAATAGGTCTTCGTAAGGAGTTGATTTTTTCCCTTATGAAATTCAGGATGTCGTTTACAGGAACCTTTGTGAATAATGATTCCGCGTCCTGTCTTATGAGCGTTATGTCGTTCACTGTAATATTTGATTTATTGAATTTCTGAATAGAGTCCTCTGCATGTTTTATAAACTGCCTAGGAAATGTGTCAGCAGACCTGCTAAGTTTCTGACAGAGTAAAACTGAACGAGACTTAACTTCACAAAACTGGGAGTCAGAGAATGCCCTTCTTATGGGTTATGGCGGTCCGTAGAAATATGGTAAAGAATTGTTGACGAATCCAGGTAAAAAAAAAAAAAACAGAAAAAAGTCACAGGAAAAAAAGCCACGTTAATCTTTACTAGATAGTGTCCCACAAGGATTTAACCCCTTATATATCCACCTTTGCAGCGTGTTTAGTACAAGTCCGTTGGGAATTTTTTCTTTTAACCCGGTATGCATTTGCAGCGTGTTTAGTACAAACCCGTTGGGGATTACCGTAAAACATAAACAAAAGACTATAAATATCATAAAGATAATGACTCCCAAGAAATATTGTGAATTTTTCTCTATGACTTTATTGCCGGCCACCATAAATTAATGTGACATTTTTTCCTGTGGCTCTTTTTCCTAGCCAAAATTGTGACTTTTTTTCCTGTGACTATTACCGGCCACCCAAGGGAACTGGAGCCGGTTGAAGGACCAACGCAGCCGGGCGATAACCGATCGTGTGGACAAGACCTTAAATGCCATAGATCAGATAAAAGAATTCAGGCCAAAGGCCAAGCGTTAGCACTTATGAGGTCATTCAGCGGTGAAGAGAAACTTACAGCCAGTAAGAAGGTTTGAAAGGTGTAACAGGAGGAAAACCTCACAGTTGCATTATGAAACAATTGTTAGGAGTGAGTGGAAAGTAAGATGGAAGAAAGAGAATATGAACGGAGGTACAGGGAGAGGAATGAAAGGGGTTGCAGCTGGGGGCCGAAGGTTTTATACTTGTTGATGTTATTCCTCGGCATAAGCCATTTGCTTTCGCGCCTCACTTCCTCGCCTTAACTTCTGGTCTGTCCTCCTCGGCCTAAGCAATTCTTTACTGAGTCTGCCACCCTCAGCCTAAGCAATTCCTCAACTCTTCCGTAGGTGGGTAGTGCCGTTGCCATTTAGATACTCAAAGCCTGGGACTGGGATTGATGACGTCACAGACGGCGGCGTTGCAGAAATCTCTCTCGCTGAAGTATTTACCCTCGTTTCTTTCGTCTGTTCCTCTTACTCCATCGACTTTATTCTTCCAGCACCGGATTTTTTTTTTAAATACCATGAGTCTTGCTACAAGCCTCCGTCGTAACAGTTATTGCTGTTCTTCCCTGCTTTTACCATTTATGTTACTTCAGCAATTTATTCAGCACCTGAACTTGTTCAGAACATTATATATTTACACCACCTTGTTATCACGCTGTAGTAATAAGAATATAATAATAATAGGTAAAAAAATAGGTAAAAACACATAAAAACTTAAGACTTCACTAAAATATTCAATCAATATTCTCAGACTATTACCTTCTAAAGGGATCCAGGCGAAAGCATTTTTCCTTAAGTAACATTATTATTATTTTATGTGAAATTACAAGCAATTCATGGTTTCTAATGATGCCATCTTGAAGCAGACACAAATTCCTGTCAACATTACTTCAGTGCTCAAGTATTGAGAGTTTTCCCTTTTTACTTTTTTCATGACTTATTTCGTTATTGTATGTCTTTATGAAATTATTCAATAAAATATTAGCCAAAGTAGTGTATTTACTGAACTACTGCATGGGCAACATTCATTCACATCAAAAGACTTTACCTGAAAATTTAAGGCTAGCTTAACCAGAACCTCTCTTTGATTATTGCATTGCCGAAAATCGTTCTTGAAATTACCAATAATAGCTTGAAATACTTGGTAAGTGGAAATACAGACAAAGTGTAAAATATGTTGGCCATTTCAAGCCACCTCTGTTAAGGATTTTGAGATACTGGCAGTTATCAGGAATATCAGCTTCAATTGTCTTGTCAAGAAAGACCCTACTTAAACATAGTTGACATTTCAGCTTCTTTTTATTACTGTGAGCAACATAACCTGAAATGTATATCATAACACTGCCATCTTCCTTTGAAAAGACTTCCTCCTCCACATATTCCTCAACTCCCTTGAATTTCTCCAAACAGTCTACAGAATCACACTTAGAGTTAGGTTCACATGGAGAGGGGTTTAATTCAGAGATGGTTGACGGACCAGACTTTGACGAAGCCACGGAAAGAACATTCATAATCTCTAGCTTCTTTTCAGATTCCATTACTTGAGCAACAGCTACATTATAATTTGTACCACTCATCTTCCTATACTGTCCAAATCTACGTTCCAGCTTGTCTGTTTGGAATTTACTGTCGGATATTGCGGTATTTCTGTTATTTAATTTTGTAACAGCCTTGTGTGGCTTGTTTGTTTGCTTTACCTGCACTCCTGTGTTTTTGTTTTGCCGGTGCGAGGCGACGTTTGCCGCCAGCTCTTTTGCAGCGTCAGTCAAGTCCAGGGCTGCAGCAAATCAGGTTCATAGCAGCAGAGAATCTGTATTTCGGCAGCCAAGCTACAAAGAGTTATGTAGATGGGTGACAAGTATTGCCTACCTGTTGTCTTTGACTGGAGGTGGAGGACCTCTTCGTCCATTTATGTGATGTCTTCCTGATGGCAGCAAGAGGATGTTTCATGGTTCAACCACGGACATCTGTGTGAGGATTCTGTGTGAGGATTCGTTCCTTCGGCAGTAAATGGCGCTCTCGACGATACGATCGGGGTTCTCTGCTTCGTAAATGTTACTGTTCCGCAGCCGGTGGCTGTCTCTATGCATCGTTTCGATTCCTCAACTGAGTTAATCTGTTTGTCACCGTCCTCGTTGACGGTGGTGACAGTCTCTACTACTCTTCGAGTTTGATTGTTTTTGTGTTTATCCTGGTTGATTTTGTGTTTATGCTGTAACGCTTATTTTACTATTGCTGTATTGTGTTATGCTACCTGTTTTTGCATTTGTTTTTAAGCTTTATTTTACAGCTTTTTCATTACGCTGTGTTTGTGTATTATGCTGCCTGGTTTTTAGTTTATTTACTGTACCATGTCTTTTACTGCTTTTGCATTTATGCTGTAGACTTTAGTATTTGTTGCTTTTGTTATGGTTGTTTTATTATGGTTAAGCTGCTTATGAGCTGTTTGTGTATTTTGCTTCCTGGTTTTTACTTATAGCATGTATTTTATTGCTTTTGTATTTATACTGTGGATTTTAGTATTTGTTGCGGTTATGTTTAAACTATTTAAACTGGGTGTTGCTGCCTTTATTTCATATGCATATTTGATTTTTGTAAGTGGAGCAGACTCCCTTGTATATACTGTAAGTATAAAATAAATTAAATTAATCTGAAGGATGTATCTTGTGGTTTTGTTCTACTCCCTTCCTCCTTTGTCACAATTACTGTTAGGCATTCCAGTCAATAACTTTTTTAATTTAATAACTTGCTGAACCAAGTAGGGTTCACTGCATTTACCAGATGATACATACTGAAATTTATGGTGTTTCATCAGATAATCATAAACTTATCGGTGCTGATGATGTGTGCCTCAAAGCAAAACATGTTTCTCTCGACAATTTACCATAGCCAACTTTACCATAGCCAAGTCTGACCAGGCCGTAACCCAATAATCAAATTTTCTGAAACATCAAGTGTGGATCTGTAGGGAAGTCTTGCCCAATGGGGTTATTCTTTTTACCTAGGTGGACACCTTTTATTTGTAACTTACATTTAGCGTATGCCACCAGGATACTATTTGTTCCAAGAGAGTGACAGTACCTGACGCAAAAATATTCATTGGTTTCTAAGTGCAGCTACATGTTTTCATTAGAAGTTTTGCAACAAACTGTACGTCATTTCTAAATTAGTACGAAAAAAATTCCTCCAACAAACTTGGAGCTACTTACTGATCACGTTCTTTTGTCTAAAGGTCTTTCAGTGGCAGACTACTTTTTTTCTCATGAATTTGGAAGACGAAGGTATTACAAAAGTTTGGGATTTTTGATTCGGCCATTATTATTTCGTGTGCATTTCGGCAAATTAACAATTAACGGAAAAGTGGCACACTTAAATCATAAGGATTTGGAATGGAGGAGGTGTAAGTCTGCCACCACACATTTTCTCAAACATATTCGTTAACCTTGTCATAGATTAATGATAGGTTGTGTAGTATGTCATGGAATGCCTAAACCCAAGAGGTGTCTGTCAGCTTGCTGACTGAGTGCAAAGCTACGTTTGTCTCTCAACAGTGGTGAAATGAAAGCCTGAATGAACTGTTGCAGCTTCACACGAATTGACAGAAGCACCATAAAGTTTACCGCCTTTATATGAACGAGATTTCTTTACATATCTCAGCAAGCAGCACATTTACTATTCTTCATTTTGTCTCAAAATTTTCCCTCAAAAAGAGCTCATGGGAATTTTCAGTACACAGAGACTTTGTACTAAATACATTAAGCTTCCTTAGGTAATCAGGATTAGGGAGAATAAGTACTTTACTATCACGTAGGTGTATGTACAGTGATGGTATGTACAGTGATGGTATGTACAGTGATGGGCTTGACAAATACATTCTTACAGAACATTTTTAGCTGCTCGGCACAGAACCATAACACTCCCCTCTCTGAACACTTGTCATTTTCTGATTCACTTTCCAATAACTCCTGGTCCTTGAGAACTTTAGTACACTGGGTGAGTCTATCAACATCAATGCCAGCTGATTCAGGGTAGGAATTAAAGTGACTTATTAAATTTTCAAATTTTGACCACCGATCACCTTTGTTTTCTAATCCTAAAAGCCATTTTATTTTTTTTTTATCTAAAGCAATGTTTTAATACCATACTATAACGTTTAAGTCTTTCATCACTTTAAAAGTTAAAATTAGCTTTGGCTGGTCTTTGCAATTGACTAAAAAATTATCATAGCCATCCTTGAAACACACAGCCAGTCCATAGATAGCTTACTAATAAAGCTCTCAACAAATTCATCAAAACTGTTTATGGTGTCATTTTCCATCCATGTTTGAAACTGTAATTCACCTCGTTCGTGTATCTTGTCTTTGCTTTTTTGTGGATTCATACGAGCCGGTGGTGTTTTCTTTGACATGTAATTTGGTTGTTTAGGAAAGATGGTCGGATATGCATCCTTCGTCAGAGTTGGGGTCCCTCTCTTGGCTGTAATTACAACTCCATCGGGGCGTGTAATAATGTCTTCAGTGATGATGAAACGTTCTTCAAAATGCTTGGCACAGACTACTGTATTAGGGGTTGGCGTGAAGCCTTCCCTATGGATGGCTTTTATCCATTGCTGCCGTCGTTGTTCATCCTTTGGGAAGCGGAATACTGATACCTTTGTTGCACAGGAATAATCATTAATCTTGCATCCCGGCACACAGCATGATCTTGGCATCTGCAAAAACATATAATAATGACGTGAAACAACGGTGCAAAGAAACGTTGTTATAAAACATATTCAACAGCGAATAATATGGAATCGTGGCTAAAGATTATAGGAACAAATATAGTGAATTCATTATTTATCTTAAAATTAAGTTAAGCTTCCTTATATATTTGTAAGAATCACAGGTATCATTAGGCTTTTCGAGAAAATATTCTTCAGCCAAACTTCAAAATAATATTACGGTAACCCGCCATACAAAACAAATTATGTGGAATTATGATAAAGTTGTTGCATATCCTATCTGCCCACCAAACCTCGTAGAAATAAAGTAAAAAAGAAAAAATTGAGCTCTCTTGATTACAAACGGAACAAGCGAAAAACATAATTGCGCCACTTAAAGTAATAATCTTGATGATTGTTACATCACAGTTCTGCATCAAAATATTGTGTCAACTCTAAGTAGTTTTTTTCTTTCTGAACTTATAAACACAGTAACACTACATTAAGAATGTTTCGATCACATGACATTTTGAAGAATATTTGAACTTTTAAGTTGAATAGCTATTTCTGAGCATTTTAAGACACTTTATAAGACATTTTGGCCGCAAATCACTAATTTTCACTCTCAGGTTAGGTAAGTTAGGTTTACAAGAGTGAATGAAAAAAATAATTTGCGGTGGAAATGAAGGTGGGATTCGTTCAAGACACCAAAAACGTGGGAAAAAATTAATGTTCAACCTCAGGCAGGATGGGCGTCGAGTCCGAAAATTTTACCAGAAACACTCCACTGGAAGTAATTTACAATGACACTTGACGACCAGAAGAGACAGAGGAGAAATGAGGCACGTAGAACGTCGAAGAGTTCGGACGTCTATAACCTACCGTACTGAAAGTAACGGGTATTTTAATTACACAAATTGGTAATTCTAGAGGAAATGGAATTTTGGCTTTGAATACTGAAAACATGTTTTTGTCGGATATTTTTGACGATTCTAAGATACTTTCTTCTATGGCATTTCCTGCGGCAATCACTTTTTTTCAGTCTTACGCTAGGTTAAGGATAGGTTAAGTTAGTTTACTAAGTTAAGCGGTAAATGTTTTAAAGTTGCCAATGTCCCATATTGGATAACAGAATAGTTTTTCTGGTGTATTTTCTTGCGTTTTCAACGAATCTGATGGAGATGTTCGTCGGAAATCCACTGTTCGCAGATACTATCTTTTTATCAAGACTTTGAATCAGTCTGTATTCCTTCTTTTTCTCTTCAGGCAAGCTTCTCAGGAATAAGGAAAATTATTCAAGAATTATTTCCATTTACTTCTACTAGTGGATGGACTGTTACTTTGCTCATTGGCATTGCCTTCAGGACTAAATTACAAATTAACATAGAAAGTTTTTATTACTGCATGCAGACTTTTGAATTTTAAACATGACGTCATTGGGGTAATGAATTTCTATTGGACGGTGGGTCTCATACTCTCACTGTTGGTCTGGGCAGCAGCATGGGCATTCCTGATGCTTCGTAGGATACGCCCTATGTCGCGGCTTGCAGCAAAAGGCGTGGGCACGGACGTGATTCCCGTCTCTGGTTGATAGTCTTAACTTGCTTTGATGTCAGTAGCTGCGTCCAGGGGTGTTCCGTCGCTCGTGCCTCCCTTTGGATTCTCACGAATGTCCTGTGGCTTCCTTGAAGAAGGGCGGATGAAGTCCGCGTTCCTCTGTGTGTTTAACGCAGCCCGTTGTGGATTTTTTTAATCATAGCTTCTGCTATTTGCTATCTGTGGAACCGGGCTTCTCTATAAATGATCTTTGTGCTTTCTAGTAATTTTCTTTCTAATAATTCTAGTGTCGGTTTATGGTCATGGTCGTCTATGTAGTTTTGAAATATTGCCCCTTGATTGCGGTGAGCCTGCATAGAGTGGCAGTGGTGCGACCTATGTAGTAATTGCTGAGGGCTTGATATGCCCTGTTGGTACATTTAAATTTGTATACTACGTTGGTCGACTCCCACATCTCTATATGGGAAGCTGTGGTATTTTGCCTTACAGTACATGGGTGCTGATTAGGTTCGGGAAGCAGTGGGCACGTAAGGAAATACTCTCATCAGGATTCGCAGGTGTAGTCCCGTTGGCAATTATGCTTTTCATGGCTTTGACCTCATTCTTGAACTGGCTGTGAAATGAGGCTTTGAAATACTGTACAATATGATGCTTCTCGGTGAGGTACGAGTCGTCACTGGACGGTTGGCATACACATCCAACCGCTTTCATTTGCAACTTTGTTAGATTGCTGTTGTATCCGCTATTAGGGAGTGGTTGTCTAACACGTTCGAGCTTTGCGTGAGTAGCACCAGAGAATAAAAAAACAGATAATGTAAATGAGAGATTGTATTTTTCCAAAATACAAAAAGAGGGTCACACCGGTTGGCTCACAGATATGGGGAAACAGCCATTACATAACCGCTATATTCACGCCGAAAGATTGTTCGATGGTTTCCTGGACTGTCACAAAAATTTTTTCAAATTGTCTTTTTAAAATAAACAAGTATTTTTATTCGGCTGGCTGAAGATGACCGTTGTGCAAACGGTCGTAAGCTTCCCTGTTTTATTCATTTTTGTATTTTGGAAAAATACAGTCTCTCATTTACATTATTGTGGCTTTTTGCCCATTATTTCCGATCACAATATAGTGACGCACCACAGAAAAAAAGATATTATATTGTCCCTTCTTACACTGCTAAGTCAGGAATGAATGCACACGGCAGAATACTTTCTCAACATCAGATACTTTTTATAAATCTACTCAAAAGATTCATTAGGAGTTCAACTTCCCCTTCACACACTACACTGCACCACTCGCCTTTATTTTTCATGTACTCTTGTACTCCTTATACTGTGTCCCTTCAGATTCAATAGCCTTTTGCCCCCATTCAGCCAGCACTTTCTCAATTACTCTTACCTCTCTCAAGCCCAAAAGTTTCGAATCATACATTTTCGTCAACTTACTATAATAATTCTTTCCACATAATCAAAACACCTCAAAGCACTTTAATGTGTCTTGCCACCTATCTCCTTTTGCCATAGCTTCTTTGTGTTTCTAAATTGCTCTGTGCTTTCATCTCTTCTAACAACACAATCAGTTTATCTCAAAAGCTAATAACGTTTTCCCTCATTCATGTTCAACTTCCTCCTTTTACTGTCATCAGTTTATTTCTTCCATATACCCTTCTCTTTTCCAAGATCAAAATACCTTCCTCGTTTCACTTAATTTGTGACTCACTTCTCTCATCCTACCTTCACCCATTGCGTCTATTCCCAAACACCTGTAAAACTAAGCCGCTTCCATTCTACAACTAACTTTGTTGCCATTCACGATCCTCTCGGCTTCCAGTTATTACCCGTATTATCCTTATTCTCTTTAACATTTATTTTACAGTTTACTCCCTCTTACAAACATTTTCAGACTCTTTTACCAGTGTCCAAAGTTTCTTTTCGCTATCATTACCCATGACTTGACCATTAGCAAACAGCCCTCAAGACCTTTTCCTTACGTCTCTTTCACATCAAACCATTCACCCTTATATCTCGCATTCTAATATAAGCAGCTAACCGACCTTTTAATTAAATTTATAATCAGAAAGAAAATTAAAACACTCTTTTACCAGTGTCCAAAGTTTCTTTTCGCTATCATTAGCCATGACTTGACCATTAGCAAACAGCACTCAAGACCTTTTCCTTACGTCTCTTTCACATCAAACCATTTACCCTTATATCTCGCATTCTAACATAAGCAGCTAACAGACCCTTTAATTAAATTTATAAACAGAAAGAAAATTAAAACAAAAGGGTTAAATGTATACACGAAGAGCAGTGACTACGCTAAGCGTGATTGTTGCCAATTTTGACGTTAATTTTGAAACGATGATCTTTCCCACGTTCCCCATTAATTCTTAAAGCATTATTTGAGTTACATTTTTAATAAGTTTTTTCATGTTTAGATTGCATGAGGGCTGTATAGGCTTTCATAAAAAAAGACAATTACAGCGATAATATCGAACGCGTTTAATAAATGCAGTGAGAATCTTATCCCACTGGCTTGAGCAGACGACGCGACGCCTTGTGTTCTGCTAACAGCTGTATGTAGGTAATTCGCTGTTGTAAGAAGCTGGGGCATTCGATATTTCCTTTCTTGTTTACTTATGGTTTTCTTCATTAATATGGCTATTTACGACACTATTTGCGGCAGATGTGATATTCATAAGCGTCAGTCGGCGCCATAGCCACTGTATTAGGACTTGTCCTTCATTCATTATTTGCATATTTATTTATTTCTATAAATTTACTTTTTGTAAACACCTAATGATTGTCTTCTTTATTTTTCATTGTTTATTCTCGTTTCATCTGTTTTGCTCTATTTTGTGTATTTTTCACACTTAGGCATTGTTTTTTTTTTCAGTGGGAACTTCTGGTCAATATAATAATAATAATAACAATTCATTCTCTACAGATCCCACCATCTTTCATAAAATGAAGAAAAATGTGAACACCCTCCACCACTATAGCTCCCAAACATAAACATTTCGGGTCTCTCGGGCACGGAGCTGCAAAATCATGAAGCTCGTGGACTGAAAAGTTATGGAGGTAAAATTACGGTGTTGCAGGATAATTAACCGCCGGCAATTACGTTACGTCAGTCAGGTAACGGCTGGCCATAACAGGTGTTTGGGACCAAACGGTCGCCCATTCTATCGTGTGTCGAATTACTCATAGTTCCCAGAATTCTCTCTCTCTCCCTCTCTCTCTCTCTCTCTCTCTCTCTCTCTCTCTCTCTCTCTCTCAGGCATTGTCTCTGACTCTCCGTCCTAAGTAATTGTCCACCTGACGCCTGAGCGTGAAGGTGGTCGTTATTGTATTGCCGATGTGTTTTTTGTGACCCGAGCGCTATTCCGGTGACCGAGTGAGCGAGCGAGCGACTGCGAGTGCCGGAGTTTTTCGAGGGTGCCTTTAATTACGTGTCGTTCCAGGTAAAAGGAATGTGACTGGTGAAAGCCCTAGGCAAAATTAAAAAGCGATCTAGGTAATTACATATCCTCCGCGGTGCTTAATTGAAATATGTGGAGATTTTTTGTAAAGATAAAAGGTGCTAAATTATTGGTGGCTACGTGTTTTTAGTTTTTTCTTTTATATTCACAAACGTGGCTCGGGTTTAGTATACAATGATTTGATGGTATCCAACATCAGACAGTTAATTTTTGTTGATTACATAACTGAAATGAATACCATCTGTGAATAAAAGGCGTTAGGTGTTTATCAGTTATTACACGCACCCACACACACACACACACACACACGCACACACGCATATACATATATATATATATATATATATATATATATATATATATATATATATATATATATATATATATATGTGTGTGTGTGTGTGTGTGTGTGTGTGTGAGTGTGTGTATGTATGCATATATGCATGAATATACACACACATATTTATGTGTATATATATATATATAGTATATATATATATATATATATATATATATATATATATATATATATATATATATATATACAGTATATATATATATATATATATATATATATATATATATATATATATATATATATATACAGTTAAAATAAATTTAATAGGATAATGCCAAGAAACGTTATCACTAACTATAATTACATTATTCTTTTTAATTTCAATAGTTATATGTCATTGGTACTTTCTTCTGAACGAATAAATGGCATTGACATTCTCTTGGTATTTATATATTAGGAAAGTTTGTAGGTGAAAATAACTATACCATACCTCATGAATTATTCACAGGCCATGAGCTTTCCGTAGATGTTATTCTGTCCCTGTGTGTAACATTCATATGATACAAAAGGGAAAATGCAAATACCTTTATCGTCCTGTACGTATACGACCCACGTTCCACGAGTGTATCATATGTTATCAACACTGCTTAGCTTTTGTTTGGCGCGGTTCCTTATAATGTTATGAGTTCTGGAACTTTACCTCTTAATCAACGATTCAAGGAATATCGAAAGTGATAGAGAGTTCCAAATTCGGGAGGTGAAGTATAAGACATTTTTGAACAAATGTTATCTCTGAAATACGTGTTTTCCACTCAACGAGATATCTCTCGGGTGATATGTTCATGAGGTTTAAAGCTGTTGCCAAGGTTTGTTATAGCTGCAAACGCGATAGAATTACTCCCATATCATTTATATCTGTTCATCATTTATCAAACTGCCTTTTGTTCCTTTCTTTATTATTTATTTGTATGTTCATTCTTCCCCTTCATTATTTGTTGAACTTTTACCTTAATGACCTCCTGTTCTGTAGAAGTTTGCTTAGCAGGTTAAGGTAGATTTTGGCTCAGTGTTGAATGATAGTAGAAATGAATATCTAAATACTTAACCCTCATTCCAGATTGTTCTTTTCCCTAACTGAGGTCATTTTTAAATCATCTCCTTAGCCCATAAAGATACACAATTGGATTAATAGACAGGTATCACATTTTTCTTTCAACAATAGTTTTACCGTATCACCTTATAAGAACAATTCCTTTGTCTATGTAACTGGCTTATCTTTGGACATGGTTTCGCTATATATTTTACTATTAATGGTTTCTTACTAAAATCCTTCGTAAAGATAAAAGCAAATAGAGCGCTACATGCATTCTTGAATTGTTTAGAGAATATTTCAGCCAAACTCGGGTAACATTCGGTGTTTCGCTAAAGGTTATGAGAAAAAATTGGTTTTAAACATTAATGTCTTTGTCAATCATTTATTCATAGGACTACTGTTGACCTTCTTCGTCATCCCACTTTCATGGGTAATGCCACACTCACATGCGTACAGACACGAGCATATAAACTATATATATATATATATATATATATATATATATATATATATATATATATATATATATATATATATATATATATATATATATATATATAACGAACCTAAGCCAGGGTTGATCTATCTGGCCCGAAACACACACTGGAACTCACCCGATTGCTCAGTTAAACGCATGAAAAGAAGTAAGACAACAGTAACTAAAATTGGTTTCCAAAAGAAATGCAAGACTTCACTGTTTAGGTTTTATTACAAGGGTCAGAATGCACCGATATTACGTTACTCACAAAGTAAAATGCCACTCTAAAAGAACTACAATCTATGGGAAAATTCTTAACTAAAGAGTTGATTATCTCTAGCACTCATGATCTCTGACTTATTCAACCAGTTTACGACATGTATACGATAAGTTTTTTTGTCATTTGTTTATGACATTTTACTGTCGTGTGGACGCAGGTGTGCTGTTTTGGGCGTTTTATTTTTTACCTACAGTATACACAAAAGAATAAAACTATTTCATTCGAAAAAAAACTCTGCTCTTTACCAACTTGGACAAAGCAGAGACCTACGGACATTCGTTATTTCATCCTTAAAGATCAATTCGCCTTTCCCAAGAGACAAGTTAACAAGTGTCTCAACACTATTTTACAAAGGCAGCTGCTCCAACATAATACCGAGGAATCGTGTCATCTTTAATGATACCTCTCCTATATCTAGCGGTAACAAGAGAATGGTGCATTATTTTCCGCCGTAACACTTACTACATCGACGAGTGTCTCGTAATCCATCGTCTCGTAAAGCGATCGTTGTCGTAGGAATAGCGTTTCTTCCTGTTCTTCCCACAGCTGACAAGAGATGTGAGATCAAGCAAAAAATTGCGTCCAAGTGGACGAGAGTGATTTATGAGTGTTTAGCTATAATCCGTAATGTATTACGGGTATAATCTTAATTTCGTTTTTAAGAGTACGACAGTTTTATCATCGTAATCCACGGTATTTTAAAGCATACATGCATACTTATGCTTACTGAGTGCAAGAATGACCAAATCGCTTAACTACGCGTGAAATGTGGGGAGAACCATTGTAATAACGAATGTCAAATTAGATCAGTCCATCTGTTTTTATAATACAAACTGACTGTGGCAAAAGATGTGCAATATAAGATAACCAAATAACCAGGACAATAAAAAGAAACGCGGATTGCAAGCTGAGAGGGTTACCAACTCAACGAACATCTACAGAAACAATTTGCTTTATAAGGATTATAGACTCAAAATAACGAAACTGAGCAAGGTAATGTCCATTCAATCATGCAGCAGCTGCAAGTGAAATGACAACTCTTGAAGTTATATAAACTTGAGTGCTCGATTTTCACGTTAGCAGAAAATAAAATGGAGACTTATCTAACCTGATCTTCTTAAAACTTCAAAGGAAATTTGCCAATGAAGAGGAACGTGAAAAATTCAAAACCGGCAAATAATAATCCGATGTCGGTAGGGAGATGATGTTTAAATTTAACAGATAAACGATTCCTATATAAGGACTGAAAATCATATCATCCAAAGTGTTTTTGGCTACCGTGCCAAGGGAAGAACAGGAACGCCTCTAGAATACACGTCACACGTCAAACTTGGTGAGATCGGCATATAACTGCATCGAACTCAAATGTATTTACTTTAGGAAAATTCCAATTATTATTTCTGCAACTCCAAGCTCTTAAGACGAACCAGAAGTTACGGTCCATCCACTAAGCATACATATCTCAACGCCAAAAAACCCTAAGTTGCAACGCAAGGAGAAAGGGAAAATAACTATCAGATGATGTTCGGCACTCAACAGAACGTTCATGAATTACACCTTATTTCTGATTAGTTCCGTATACGTTATTCCCTAGTTAAAAAATAGTTACATTACATTCAGGTCCGACGGTATTTCAGTGAGTGCTAGAATCTTATCGTGTCATTTGTCATAAACGAATATAATTTAAAAAATAACACCGAGAGATTGCGGGGTCGGCAGCAAGAAGCAAAAAGAAATATCCCCGAATAACTGAGGCAGGATTGCAGTGAGAAGGAGAGAAAATATATCCTTTCCCTCCTATAATACTGATGAAGTTGGTTAATGAAGGAAAGGATATAATTCCATTACAAGCTTTCACTCTGCAAAATAAACGCAGACACCAGACAATCAGATCTGTTTAACTAAATACGATTAGACCAAGAATGCTGTAGAACTCCGCATATTCATTTCCCCATGTTACCATTCAGTGACGTAACTAAGGCCGGGAAGGAGGGTGGGGAGGGGAAGCTGTCCGCCCCGAACGGCACTGTCCGGGGGGGCCGGCATTCTGACATCTTTTCAGCAGGTCCGGTCTGGCATAATTCTAGATTTTCTAGCATATTTCGTCAGATAAATACATTACACACATGTGTATGTATATATATATATATATATATATATATATATATATATATATATATATATATATATATATATATATATATATATATATATATATATATATATATATATATATATATATATATATATATATATACTATATATATATAAATAAATATATATATATATATATATATATATATATATATATATATATATATACTGTATATATACTCAGTATATCTAATGGTTATTACACAATATTTGTTACAAGAAGATACCAGAACAAAGGTTTCTATGGCTCTTGCATGCGATATCGTTATGTCCAGCCAGCAGGTCCGGTCTGGCATAATTCTAGATTTTCTAGCATATTTCGTCAGATAATTACATTACAAACATGTGTGTGTGTATATGTATATGTGTATATATATATTATATATATATATATATATATATATATATATATATATATATATATATATATATATATATATATATATATATACACATGCATATAATGGATATTACACAATTTTTTGTTACAAGAAGATACCAGAACAAAGGTTTTATGGCTCTTGCATGCGACATCGTTATATCCAGCCAGCCAGCACTATACACTGCATTCGTGTATAGCTTAAGTCATTCGGATCTCTTCATAATCAGACCACACCTGACAGGTGTCAATAGTGTGTCACTTTTCTATCTGATATCGACATCAGCATTTTCCCATTACTGTCATTTAAGATCCTTCAGAAAACTTTATTGGACTGTGTAAGCCTCATCGGTTTCTGAACTTTAAACAACGCTTTTTGACATTTTTCGATATTATTTTTTTCTCTCCTCGACTCTGTTCCAGTGTGACGTCGTATTGATTACTGTTCACTTAATTTAACGGAAAATAGCGATTTCATTGTCATATGTATCAGCAGGTAAATGCTCATTATTATAATGAATCGTACGGCAAGTATAGTGAATCATTATTTCATCAGTGTATTTTTTAGCATCCAGTTATTTCCAAACTATTGACCTGATTAATTACTCATACTTCTGTATGTTTAGAGCATTCAAGTCTTATTAAAGCTTCGATCTCTGTAGCCCATTCTTCAGCGCGAGATTTCATTTTCTAGGGTAAATTGATCTATAGTTTTCATTGTAATCTGAGCATGTCATCAACCTAAATTGTTGCAGTTGTTATGGTAGGAAGATGTTTTTTATTTTCATGTGTAATTATTCAATTCTTAACCAAGGCTGTAATTTCAAAGTAAGCCTAGGATTTAAACAGCTTCAAAACATATGTTAGACATCTGGATTAAACGCTTAGAGAATACTGCATTGATATTACAACTACATTATATCAGTTACCTTAAGCAACTCTTTTCGAAATGGATTTCTTGTTTTCATTTCAGATGGGTCTTCCCCGGTCCTTATGACGGCGAGTGCTATGATATTAGCTGTCAATAGCACATTTTCTACGGGATGAAAAGAACATCAGTCATGTTTCTAATTTTCATCTTGATAGCTGGGAGCACCCTATGTATTAAGGCTAGGGTAAGTTGACGAACAGCTGACCATGTTTGAACTATTAACTAATGTACGCACTGAACTATAATTGCTTCTAGCTCGTTGGTGTCAGTGATTGTATGGCTATTAGCACTAGTCAATTTTTTTTTTATTTTAAGTTGTTATAGATAAATCATACTATAGGTATACTTGGAATAGTTCCATGAAACGACAGACATTTATGTGAATTTTAGGTGTAAAATGCATATAATGGAAAACATAGTGATAAAGAATCAAAAGCATTTTTCTTTATTATGAAAATGTCATGCTCTCCTTTGGACAGTGCGATTGTCAGCTATAAAAAAGTTAAGTATATCTTAGTTTACCAGACCACTGAGCTGATTAACAGCTCTCCTAGGGCTGGCCCGAAGGATTAGACTTATTTTACGTGGCTAGGAACCAATTGGTTACCTAGCAACGAGATCTACAGCTTACTGTGGAATCCGAACCACATTATAGCGAGAAATGAATTTCTATCACCAGAACTAAATTCTTCAAATTCTTCATTAGCCGGCCGGAGACTCGAACTCGGGCCTAGCGAGTGCTAGGCGACAACTCTACCGACTCGCACAACAAGGAACTTCGTCAACTACAGAATAACCCGTATCTACTAGGTTATAACGACAGGAAATGACCCAAAAGTGATTAGATTTTGAATTTTCACTTCCCTGTGGCCTTGAGGATAAGGGGCGTGACCAACTGACCTATTTTTTGAACCCACCTGCGTTAAAATGAAAATGCAGTTTAGTTAAATTTGACAATGTTAGGTAACCTGCCTAAACCAACATTCCGTACCTTTGCATTCCCTGCCCCTTAATTTGGAACTGACGTCGCATGACATATCTGTCCAACCCTTCAAGAGGGATATACAGTACATTAATTAGTCACAGACGTTTAGGTTGCGCCCACTCTGTAGTAGAATAAGTTATAAACAAACGCTGGCAACTGATCGCGCACACATTACAGGTTAAATACAAGTCAATGGTTTATGGGTAACACTAAACAGTGCTTCATGCAACTGCACAGCTTTGCCAAAAATTCACTCTGCACTTATGGTCGTTGACTTACCTAGTTCCTCATTGGATGGGCCGGTATCGTACTCGGCTAGCACTCTCCTAGGCCCACGTTCGATTCTCCGGCCGACCAATGAAGAATTAGAGGAATTTATTTCTGGTGATAGAAATTCATTTCTCGCTATAATGTGGTTCGGATTCCACAATAAGCTGTAGGTCCCGTTGCTAGGTAACCAGTTGGTTCTTAGCCACGTAAAATAAGTCTAATCCTTCGGGCCAGCCCTAGGAGAGCTGTTAATCAGCTCAGTGGTCTGGTTAAACTAAGGTATACTTAACTTAGACGTTGACTTACATGCTGGCCTGTTTGTGATACGTATTTGGTTGTTTGACGTAATTCTCTTGGTCATAGTATTAAAGTGACCGTGGGTGGGCCAACTACTTTCTTTTTTTATCCATTCCTATGTATATCTGTAAATGATCTTTTATCGCCATGTAATCGATCGTCAACGATCAAATTTTCAATTACATAAATTCCTTTAAAATTACTGAGATCCCAATTGCAATTTCGTTGTTGCATTTTTAGTGCAAGAAAACTTATGTATTCTCCAGATGCTGCATATCACCTAAGCCGTACGTAATTCGTTTGTTCTTGAATATTTTACAGGAAATAAGAAAGTAAGAGAGACGTGCTTGTTGTGCAGAAAATCTTATTGTAAATCTTTGTAGCTTAGAGTCCGCAATCCCCAGAGAATTGCAAGGCGTAAAGCATTGCTATTTGTTTTGAACTTAAGCTTTAAGTAATAGCAGCATTTGTGAACACAACAGCTGTAGCAACGCAAGGAGAAACAGTATTATTAGTAATATAAATTTGTAATGGTTTTGTTAATTTGACTGTCTAGTAGTTTTTAATGTTATTCTTTGAATTTTATTAATACATATTCTCCAAAACTTTTTACGAGCAAGTTTCAGATGCCATGATAATGGGACCAGTTGAAATAAATTTCATTTTGAAAGAAACTTATTTCAATTGGTTCAAAACTTTCAAAAACTACATATGTATGTATCTATGTTTGCATATATATATATGCATGTGTGTGTGCATACACACACACACACACACACACATATATATATATATATATATATATATATATATATATATATATATATATATATATATATATATATATATATATATATATATATATATATATATATATATATATAGACGGATGGATAAATATAGTCTGGAAAGAAACGTAACGGCTTCCAGGCTTTAAATAGTTTTACATGGTTTTGCTTCGTGTAGGGCTTCAAAATACCGCTGCGTGTTACCAGCACCAAAAATCATATCTTTGTTCACATCTCATTCACTTATTTCAGAGCGATGTTTTTTTCTTTCTCAACTGCCGAATGAAACATTTTCATTCACGTTATTCTGTTCATATGCACCTTATTCACCTAAGAAAAAAATCAGGTCACAATTAACCTCATACGCCTTGCTCAGAATATCATAGATTCTTCATTCTCCTGCTCTATAATTTCCAGGGCCTTATTTCATCTTTTAGGAAAGATTTTTTTTTCTCATAAAATTATAATTAATTCCATATTGTTCACTATCTCAATAACTATTGCATCAGTCTTTGATTGTCCAGTTTAGAGATTAACCTCAGTGTTTCTAACTCGGCCTTTAAAAGTACCAGCTTGTCGAGTTTGTTAGCCCATTTCCATCTTCAATCTTATCTTATAATCTCTTTACCTTGTAACTTGATTCCTTACTTCCATTCTCAAACTTCTCTATTTCTAATTTCCGTGAGGGTCAGCTAACTTCTTTTGTTTCTGTGCGTTAATTCTTAAACCTATGCTAACGTATTGACTTTCAGTACTTTTATTCGTCATGATATTATTAGTTCAAAATTATTGTTTCCCTCATAGCATATTAGTGCTTCAACACACTCACACATTATGTGCGCACACGTATATGCAATACATACATAACACATACGTGCGCAAGTTTGTTCATGGCAAGTGGTTCAAAGCTGAATGCAGCGGCGACTGTGGTTTTGAATTTCTCAAGAGCTTCTTTATTTTAAGGCCAGTGGCTTTTCGGTAAAACACTTATGCACTTAGACACACACGCACAAGGTGCTGGGATTGTTTTACCAAAAAGCCATTGGCCTTAAAATAAAGAAGCTCTTGAGAAATTCAAAACCACAGTCGCCGCTACATTCAGCTTTGAACCACTTGCCATGAACAAACTTGCCTTCCTCACAGATTTCACTAAGGCCAGAAAATCCATCGATTTATCCTTGGGAACATTTACTTTGGCTACAACACAGTCACGCTCACTGAAAATCGGAGGAGTGAATATTATATTTCATTTCGGTATTTTTAGAGCATGGACTGGAAACCCTATACCTCTGGCCATGTGGTGATTTTCACACCATGCAAAGCAACAAGAATGCTGTTGCTGTAATTCTAACATCCTGCAGCAAACGAGAGTGAAAGAAAAACGCTTCAGAGAAAGAATCTCTTGTATCACTGGGATAGGGAATAAAAGTAAATATTCATATAAATATATATTATATATGCATACATAAATGTATATATATGTATATGTATAAATATATATATACATATATATACGTATACAGTATGTCACCTGAAACCACAGGAAATGTTAAATGTTTGCTCCAAGATGTGTAAAATACACAAAAGTATTTGGCATTCTTTTAGACCTATCCTGGCGCTTCAGCAGAAGAATAAATCACGTATAATTATTTTGTTTTAAGCATATATAACTTTGTATGTATGTATATATATATATATATATATATATATATATATATATATATATATATATATATATATATATATATATGTATATATATATATGCTGGAATTACTTCATGACCTGGAAAATATATATATATATATATATATATATATATATATATATATATATATATATATATATATATATATATATATATATATATTCCAAATAATGAAATAATTCCAGTGAAACAATAATCTTCCCCCTTTTTAACTACTGTGCCTTCAACATAGTCCATGTAAAATTTAAATATATATATCCAGTGAATTTAATATTTTTCATGGATACTATCTCTCTCTCTCTCTCTCTCTCTCTCTCTCTCTCTCTCTCTCTCTCTCTCTCTCTCTCTCTGGTGCAAAACACTTTTAAGATCGTTCGCCTAGAATCAACAGGCTTACGTTTAGTGGGTCATCCTAATTGATTCGTTAGTGGTTTTGAATTACTCTAGTATAGGAAGTATCATCCATTACGCTTTCTGCGTACGGTTTCAATAATAAAACCTTCTTACTCTATTTTTTATTAGTATGTCTGAACCTTTTTCCTTTGGTTTATATATATATATATATAACTTTTATGAATTTATATTCATTGTAGTGTCGGCGAAATCTTCGTACATGGATGAATCATGCAATATATCATCTTTCTCTTTCATTATCATTCAGTATTCTTTACTCTTCATAAATTGTAGCATTATACGATTATTCTTTGTTGCCTTTTGATTTTGGAGAAAACGCTCAGGTCTCTGAAAGAAGCACTGAGTGAATAATGATATAGGAAACAATAACTCAAATTCTGTGGAACTGCTTCGGTCATCCCATACTTGGGTGGCTCTTCGTCCGGAAATGTTGGTCAGCCTGTCAGTGCGGATATTTGAACACGAGTTTCAATGCATTTCTTTTTATGACGAGATTTTAATTTCTACCTATGATTGATGCTTTCGGAACATAAAATATTGCTCCACTGAATCATGTGATAATGTTTTTAAACTTATTGGACCTCGAATAGCTAGCTGCTTCACATATTGAAAATTCCCAATGAATTCAATAAATTGTTCCTGTATTACAAAATCCTAGATGTAAATACAATGATGACTGTGGGATTCAGTGAATACGGGTTGACCTACTGTTTCCCCTTCAAAATATCCAGGAAATTAGGGACTTTTTCACATTTTCTGCAACAAACATTACCTTCATAATCAAATAATATCGTTGTGTTGTTTTCGAGCTCAAAATATAATGTTTTATTTGGGACTAAAAGTGCTATCCTTGTCGCGTGCAGCACTCTGGATGCATGTGGCCTTTGCATCATATCAAGAGCGGTCATGCTAGTTCGTACATTACAGATAAAGGAAAGATTAAAAATACTGATTATTGTACCACGTAATTTAGTTTATCTTATTAATGCAAATTGCTAGCGTTTCAGTATTAGCAAGGGCCTGTTCAAAAGTTACGTAAAACGCCTTAGGGAGGGAGGGGGGTATGGTGAAGTGTTATTAGTGTGACAGTGGGGGAGGGAAGTGCCGCCAGAAGCTACATAATATATTCAGATTTTTTTCTTTTGTTTCTTTTGAAAAGATGTAAATGTAGAAGGACAAAAGAGAGATAGTAAAGATTCTGCAATAGACTTTTATTATATTCTAGTAACATTGAGAATATGGTATTTCATTTTTTTTTTGCATGATTATAAGTTTGAAAAAAAATCACAAGCTCAACCCTTGTTTGTACTTCAACATTTTCTACTACATGTATTACATGACATGGCATAATATCACAAACTCATCTCTTTTCTGATCTCCGACATTCTTTACTTTATGCATAAATACGACTTAGAAAAATACCACAATTTAAATTAATCCTCTTCTAGATAAATTTAAATTTATCTATGATTCTTTAATATCATAACATGAAATTATCAAGAAAACCTATAAGTAACAATTTCCGGGTCTTTGGCTAGTTTTTAATATAATATTGAACTAAAAAAAAGGGAAACATACTAATTTGGGGGGGAGGGGGGCTACTAGCTGATGTTATAGTTTTCTAGGGGGGGGGGGTGTCTGGACATGTGTTATGAGGCGTGACAAGGGGGTAGGGGATCAAAAATTATCAAAAAAAAGTGTTACAATTTTTGAACGGCCCCTATTCTGTAGCATGTTTAGTTGTGTGAGAGAGGAAAGACAGCGAGTGCCAGTGTTGCATTGCAGTTGAATAAGGCAAAGTGTTTTGAGGCACAATACATGAACACAATACCGGAGTCTAAGCGATGTCAGGCAGGGCAGCCGATCGAGACTACAAAGTCTACCCCAAAGACAAATCAAAGTCCTTCAAAAGAAGGCATCACGGCGACCCCATATAAAAATGGGAAGAAGCTGGGAAGAAGTTTTGAGGCTTACGATCCTGTAAGTTCTAAATGTTTAGGTCTGAGTATTGATTTGGGTAAGATTTCATAATGACAGGCCACCTGAAAGACAAAATTTTGTAAGTAGCTTTAAAACTCTTTAAATTACATTGTTACGTATCATCCAGAAGCATTAAGATTGGTCATACAAGTCAACACTTTCGGGTGACCACCCGCGTCACATTTTGGATGCGTCCATAAAATCCATAATTAGTCCCTAGGATCTATAAATTACGGCAAAATGAAATATATACACGTCATCAAAACCGTTCGAAATACTATTCACCGTATGCATTCCCACCTGCAAATGTGGTTTAAAAAAAATGGCCACGGTCAATTTTTTTTTTTACCACATTTGCAGGTGAGAATGTATGATGTGAATAGTATTTCGAACGGCTTTGATGACGTGTTGCTATGTAATTCATTTCGTCGTAATTTATAGATCCTAGGGACTAACTATGGCTTTTATGGAAGCATCCAAAATGTGACGCGGGTGGTCACCCGAAAGGATTGATTTGTATGACTAATCTTAATGATCCTGGATGATACCTAACAATGTAATCTAAAGTCTTTTAAAGCTATGTAGAATAATATTATCTTTCAAGTGGCCTGTCATATGAAATCTTACCCAAGTTAATATGTCATTCTCGGAACAACAGAGAGTAAACAATTTTGAGCCAATACTTTTATAACCCGTATGACTCCACGTAGTAATGTAAATATGACCATATCTATAGTTTACTGACATCTCATAGATGACATGTATGGATGAGAATGTAGTTGTCTGCTGTTAACTTCGTTTGCTTCACCGATACCCTAAGTTATTTCACAAAGGCTTTTAATGTATCTTAATTTCCTTATTAATCAAATTCCGGTAAGACTTACGAGATCGCAGCATGCGATAACTTAAGACAATCGATCCTACAACAAAGAATAAATGAACAATCGAAGGTGCTATATCTGCTTCAGGTTCTTGCCTATACTGTATTACTGCATAATGTGATTTTATTGCTATTTAACTTTTTGTTCTAACTCGGCTATGTGAAAATATTTCACACAAGGAATATTTAATTTGAAAATATGTACTGATTTTATAATTGTATGCATATTAGATGTATGTTTCTGTATTTACCCATTTAATCTTGGATTTTACTTATGGCGATGACCATAGTTTTTGGAGCGCCAGTTAATTATATCAAATTCGTTATAATTTAGTATAATTCTGTTCGCTACCTTTATATGCCATTCTCAGTTCTTTGTAAAATTCAAAATTTTTCAACTAGTGAGTGAAAGCAAATCAAATCTCTCTCTCTCTCTCTCTCTCTCTCTCTCTCTCTCTCTCTCTCTCTCTCTCTCTCGTGATGCATAATTTATGGAATACTGAGAATAGAAAAGAATGCTAGACGATAACTATTCATATATTTTTTCTGGGAGTATTTTGTTTTCAATTAGCTACGAACAACAGTTAGCCCATGAAGTTTTATTGAAAAAGTCTCATATACACAGCAATTTACTTAACCCTTCTTCTTATAATTGCATATTTAAAACTTATGTCTATTCATTTTTGCGAACAATGTGAAACTCTCAAGCATTAATATGCAGTATTCATTCCACGAAACACGCTTTTCCAACGAAGTATCACACAAGTTTGCTCTTTCCAGCAATGGAACAGTTAAAGCGATTATCAAACTTCCAAGAAATTCGGAACAGAATTCTCTTAGTTTATCATACTTTTGCTCGTGGCACTGGAAACTCTAACAACGTCGCTTCCAAGAGAGTTCCTCGTAGAGGATTTAATCGTCACCGGAAGTCAGTGTAGATTGGACTTTGGAAAGGCTTCGGTTTTGAAGACCGTTAATGGTAATTCGGAGTGCGATCACTTCTGGGAAGGATCTGTAGGTATGATATGATGGGCAGAATCGAACGGCATTTTATTTCCCCTAAAAGGGGCACAAAGTTATATTGAACCCTATTGGAAAAATAACCCTGATAATTTTGTAACTTTTGAAATGAAAGTTTAAAACGTAATATTAATTTTAAATGAATATTTGCAATAAACTTAAATTTCGTATAATTAAAATGCACAGAGGATACACTGAGGAAGAAGTTTATCAAGATGACTTGCAAAAGAAGGATGTCCAGGGTGTATGAGGGAAAACTTTTCTCTGCACTGGGACAAAGAATGGTTGCACCTCAGATTCAAAGACAAGAGGACTAAAAATATCTTTGCACATCACTTGTCATAAGACTCTTGACTATCAGCACTGGGAAATAAAGCTTTTCTCTGCACTGGGACAAAGAATGGTTGCACCTCAGATTCAAGGACAAGAGGACTAGAAATATCTTCGCACATCACTTGTCATAAGACTCTTGACTATCAGCACTGGGAAATAAAACTTTTCTCTGCACTGGGACAAAGAATGGTTGCACCTCAGATTCAAGGACAAGGGGACTAGAAATATCTTCGCACATCACTTGTCATAAGACTCTTGACTATCAGCACTGGGAAATAAAACCTTTCTCTGCACTGGGACAAAGAATGGTTGCACCTCAGATTCAAAGACAAGAGGACTAAAAACATCTTTGCACATCACTTGTCATAAGACTCTTGACAATCAGCGCTGGAAAATAAAACTTTTCTCTGCACTGGGACAAAGAATGGTTGCACCTCATATTCAAGGACAAGAGGACTAGAAATATCTTCGCACATCACTTGTCATAAGACTCTTGACTATCAGCACTGGGAAATAAAACTTTTCTCTGCACTGGGACAAAGAATGGTTGTACCTCAGATTCAAGGACAAGGGGACTAGAAATATCTTTGCACATCACTTGTCATAAGACTCTTGACTATCAGCACTGGGAAATAAAACTTTTCTCTGCACTGGGACAAAGAATGGTTGCACCTCAGATTCAAAGACAAGAGGACAAAAAACATCTTTGCACATCACTTGTCATAAGACTCTTGACAATCAGCGCTGGAATATAAAACTTTTCTCTGCACTGGGACAAAGAATGGTTGCACCTCAGATTCAAGGACAAGAGGACTAGAAATATCTTTGCACATCACTTGTCATAAGACTCTTGACTATCAGCCCTGGGAAATATAGCTGGAGGCAGCAACGATTTTTTGTCCTTTATTCCAAATAGTACAGAAGAGAACCAGTTTCTAATCTGGGTCATAGAATGTAAGAAGTTTTAGAGGCTATCAGGAGGGGGAGAGAGAGAGGGGGGTGGGCGAGAACATTATACAATAAAATCCCCAAGACGTGCAGAGACCTACCTGCTGCTTTTCTGGTTTTTATTTCATATATTTTTTATCATATTTTTCTGTTTGTTTGCTAAGAGACAATCAATACACAATGCATTTATAGCCACATAAGAATTTTGTTTTTCGGCTCACGTTTCTTTTCTTCGTATCAAGTTTTCCAAACTGACTTTCTATTTTTTTTTATATTCTACTAATTTTTTATTCCATTTCCAATCATTATCTCCCATCGTTTTTCACAGTTTTATTTGTATCCTGTTTATATGAATCTTTTTTTTTACAATTTCCACAACTATTTTTAAACCACAAACATTTATTTCATAACATATTTTCATTTTGCTTATTGAATTATTTTTCTTTTCTTTTTTTTGGGGAGGGGGCGAAATTCCTGATGATAACCTACGAATATATGTAATCATCCAAGGTGTGTTGTTATTTCTCATTATCAATTTCGAGTTCTCCGCCATTTACCCCACCTGCTGACAATAGGGACACCTGTATAGCGCCTTTGTCAAGGCCATGAAAAGTCTATGCTGTGAGTTTTGTAGAAGATAATAGAAGAATGAAGGATGCTTGCATTAAAATAATTGAATAAGTCAAGGGAGAGTGAGTATTTAGAATCATTATAAGGAGTTGCAAACCTTATATAAGCATGAATATAGAAATATATATATATATATATATATATATATATATATATATATATATATATATATATATATATATATATATATATATATATATATACACACACACATATATATATATATACACACACACATATATATATACACAGTATATATATATATATATATATATATATATATATATATATATATAGAGAGAGAGAGAGAGAGAGAGAGAGAGAGAGAGAGAGAGAGAGAGAGATAACTGTATGATGATTATAATCATGTAAGCTGTTCAAAGCGAAACCGACGATCGCACACGCATCTGGGTACGTGTGGGTGATTGATTATGAGCCCTCTCTCTCTCTCTCTCTCTCTCTCTCTCTCTCTCTCTCTCTCTCTCTCTCTCCACGTGCCTGTGTCTGTTTTTTTTTTTTTTTTTGTTATAAAATAAAAGTTTACATGTACACAAGTTGGAGTGACACACGCAACCTCAAACAAAGATTAACCCCTGAAAAGTCCTATAAAAATCAATTATCTGCCAACTTGAAGCATTACCACATTTTAACTGCGTTTAGTGCCTGTCATCAATATACTGTCGCATTACTCACTTATTTTAAACTTCGTTTCCTTTGTCCTTGCGGCACATACTTCCCGAGCATACTAAAATATTTTTAGGTACTAGACTCATTTCGAGAGACTTTCTATTGTTCATGCCACAATGTCCTTTCATTAACTTTAACATTTTGAGGTGTTTAAATTTCCTTCAATTCTCGCAAGCAATTTCAGAGATTTTAGTTATTCTATGGAATCAAAGTAACGTTTCTGCGCAGGAATTCCCTACTTATTTACACAGGTCATCTGCTTCAAGAGTAATTCACTGACGTCAGTAATTTTCCGATTCAGAGGCAGTTTCAGTTTAGATTCAAAGGAAATTTTCAGGACTGAAATAATTACCAAACTAAAAACCAATGGGAAACATTCAATTTAAACCGATTTTATGTAATGAATTCTTTTAGTTTCTTCCTTTCACTGGCTGGGGGCCTGAAGTTAAGTTGGTCGTAAGTACTTTAGTATTAGAAAGATGATGTATACAGATATCCCGCTTTTTTATATGGATCTTATGATTATATACATATATATATATATATATATATATATATATATATATATATATATATATATATGTGTGTGTGTGTGTGTGTGTCTGTGTGTGTGTAAGTACATTTATAATAATGTATATATATTATACATATATATATAATATATATATATATATATATATATATATATATATATATATATATTTATATATATATATATATTATATGTGTATAATATATATATACATTATTATATATGTACTTACACACACACACACACACACACACACACACACATATATATATATATATATATATATATATATATATATATATATATATATATATATATATATATATATATATATATATATATATTCCTGAATGTAATAGATTTCTACACTTTGAAAGACTCATTTATCGGGGCCCCTCGGCGTCAAAACCCAACTTATCCTCCCCCCCCATCCTCCAACCCTCTTTTTCTGTCGAGCATATGTTAGAATATGGCATCAGATTACCCTTCCGGTGGCTTTTGAAGTAAACAAAAAAACAAAAAACAAAAAAAAACAAAAAACAGCCACTTTGACATCAGCGAGGTAGTACCTAATAACAGTCCGTCACACATTTAACCCCACGCTGTTGTAAAAGGGCACTGTCTACTGACACAGACGAACACCTGTACCGGACATGACACGTTTTCCCACACGACCGTCTATCATCTGTAATTTGGTAAACTATATCATACTTAGAGGCAATATTCTTTTCGATACATGTGAGATTTTTAGAAAATGTGCATACTAATCCGCCATACAGCTTATATTTTGCATGAACACAGGAAAACCATCCAATCCAACCACCCAATCCAAAAGGGTGAAGAGTTAAGAATACCTTAGTTTTACCAGACCACTGAGCTGATTAACAGCTTTCCTAGGGCTGGCCCGAAGGATTAGACTTATTTTACGTGGCTAAAAACCAATTGGTTACTCAGCAGCGGGCCTACAGCTTATTGTGGAATCCGAAACACATTATAGCGAGAAATGAATTTCTATCACCAGAAATAAATTCCTCCGATTCTTCATTAGCCGACTCGCCCAACGAAGAACTGAGGGCGAAGAGGACCTTGCATTGTTATTATTTTTTCTAATTCCGAATAAGGTCTTGTATGTATGGACTTTTCAGTGGTGCAGCTTCAAGACTACGAAAGCTTCGAATTTTTATATATTAACTGGGTAGCAATCAACATTTTAGTTACAAATCGGGTACATGTAACGACTGCTTATAATGATTTAGCTTGCATTTGAGAAAGTTTATAACAGCTAACCAACTAGGGATCATTGTTTTTAACCATCATCCATTTAATGTAACATAACTGACCCCTCTTTAAAGAGCTCCAGTAATTGTTCCTAATATTTAGTTAACAATTTCAATTTGAGATCATATCGTGTTGCACTCAAGTCATTATAAACACCCAAGAACACTTCAGGCTACTCCGTTGCAAAATCGCCTTTTCAGTCGTTCAATATCTGGCACTGATAACAAGCGAAATTCATATTTTATTTTTCTTATCTTTATCAATTCAAGTCTCGTAGTTTGATTAACGTTAACGTTTGTTCCAGCGGTGCACATTCTTGCATAATCGCTCGATGTCTCTCAGATACAAATTTAGCACTTTATAACGTTTAATCGCATAAGGTAATTCATTCTATCCTTACAATAAACGATTATCCATACCACTCCAAAATCGTTATGAATATAAGACAAGAGTTATCCCTTCTTTTAGTAAAATACGCGGGGGTGATGAGCAGAAGTTTCCTGAGAAAAATTTTTTTAAACTTTTATTATGGAGAGAGACCCAAAGTTTATCAAAGTAAGTGCATTATAACATCAAAGTCTTTAGGAGTGATAGAAAACTCTCTCTTTTTTTTCTTAGCAAAATATTTGACGAAAGTGAACACAAGTCTTGCTATCAAGAATTCCATTTTTTAATTGGACTGGAAAAATTTTTTAGAAGTGTATCAAAGTTTGTTACAAAAGCTGACAAAAAACGTGTAAAAGCTGTGTTAATAGCAGTGACAAAAACGTCTTTGCCTCTAATCTTGTATTCTCTTTGTGTTTTTTATTTTACTTTTTTTTTTTATTCTCCCTTCTAAGATAAACGGCTGCTCAAGCAAAGGAGGAATCTGCAGGAAGTCACAAATCAAAAAGTGCGAGAGGCTGCACGAGAAATGTCCCACAGGAAGACTATGCTGTAAAAAAGGTAAGGGATTGTGAGCGGGCTTATGATAAGCACGAACTGAGAAGCGTATAGTTGTCTGCAACTGAACTGGTATGGAAACAAACATTCTGAAGGAAATCATCGAGGGAAAGATGGGAAAAGAATAGAAGGGCTGGGAGAATTGATGGGAAAAGAATAGAAGGGCTGAGAGAATTGATAACAGATGGGGTCACCATGAAGAGAATGGGTAAAGTACAAGCGTAGTATCAGCAACTGCAACAAATAGATTCATTTTCTTTTTAATAAACTATGGTACTAACGGAGTAAGCCACGGTTACATAGTTCGTGGTATCAACAGAGAAGACAACTGATAAGATCCCCAAAGAACCTGATAGAAAATAGCCAGCTACAAGACAGATCCAGGTCACCTGCAGGTCTTGCGTTACTGAATTCCCGTTGATAACCACGTCCAGTGTGGTAATATTGTGACTATGTATACTAAACAGAGTGCCAAAGCCTTTGGATGCTTTAAAAGTGAGCAAGGTAAACGTAGATAGATTAAGCCGTCACCATTCATTCCAATAAGCTTTACAAGTGGATACTTCTTTAATAAAAAAAAAAAGGAGTAGCAAATTAATGAGGTAAGATCAAGGAAGGTGCTATTAAGACTAGAATCTTTTCATATCTTAGGGATTTCGAAACTCTTTAGGCTCTATGTAATGAAATAACAAGAGTTAGGATAGGGTTGTTAATCAGTTGAGTGTCAGGTCCATCTGCAATCCAGTAGTCAAACAACGCGTTAAAAGAAAACAAAGAAGGAGAAACAGCTGTAGCGTCACTGGGTTATAAGACAAAAGGAGAACCAGATTTGCAATGCATTTTGGAGAAAGGTGTGACTAAAGAAAACAATAAACTATCATCACCAAAAATCGAACAATTATACTTTGCAAAATTCTGTGTTCCATAAAGTTAACTGCTCCGTTGATTACACACAGCTTTGAAAAGAGCGACAGTCCCCAGCTAGGTTCCCAGCTCTCTTTGTGAATTTACTAACCTTAGAAGGCCAAAGAGTAAGCATTGTCAAATCAAAGTTTGGATAGAGAGTTTGGTAGCAAGTGAGTTATTTTCTTCTGTTTACTCAGTCATAACCTCAGCGTAACAGGTTGTCACACGGCTAGAGTGGCAGAAACAGAAGAATTCAGTCTTCCTTGGAAAATGACTCATAACTGCGTGTCTATGAACAGAAAATAAAGAAACAGAAAGAAATCGTTGCCCTTTTGGTTATACGGTGTACCTGGAAAATAATAATCTAAGATAACTCTATCGAACACCTGTCCGTGTGACAACGGCTTACCTTAATCATTTGTACGGTATTTATGACTATAGATCAAATCTCTCATTACTACAGTACATACACTTCATAACTTATGGTACCTTCCTAATTGTTTTCCTAATCCACCATAATGAACAGCGAACGTAATTGGTATCAGTACATTGCCCCATTTAAATAACTATCGTTACCTGTTTTATAATTTTACCTCCACATTTGATTAGATACGTTCTTTCGGCTTCGAAGTAAGGTTAACTCTCAGAGATATTAAGAGCAAAATGTACAATAGGTGTATTTAAAAATTAATGTCTTTCAGGCGGTAAAAAGATCTGACATTACAAGAGCTTGTAATGTTGCAAAACGAATTCTTCCGTAATGAACTAGGGTCACATCGATGAAATGTAATGTTTTGAGAAATTTTTCCATCTTATCAAGTGGGCAAAATGACAACAGAAATTCTTTGCGAGGTGAACGCTTTAGAGTCACCTGATTGCCTACGTTGGTGGCGATTAAATTTTGATTTATTAGAGACATCTGTAAAAAAAATATAATTTACCTAAGTGCGGTAACATTTTGATATCTGGCACCTCTATTTCTCTGGTTACCACTGTTAAGCATTTAAAAAAATATTTTCTTCCTTTTGTATTGAAAAATTAATCACAATAGACCAGAAATAAATAAAAGTAACTGTGATTGTTCTTTCACTTTATTTCTGCAGGCATTGGGTTACTGGCAAGATCATAATCAATGTTCAGTTCATTAGCATACATAAAATGTTCCAGGGAAAATATATTTAACAGAAAAGAAAATTGTCCGCGAGACTTTCTTCTTTCATCATTTGCATAATGATGCTTATGCAACAGCTCCGTAGTGGTATAATATACTCAGAATTAAAACTATATAAATGATTTTAAGAAAATCTGGATCACTATTACAACATGAGGGCCGTCATGGTAGATGCAATAGTGATGAAACTTATTGAAAAAGAAATATCTCTTTTCCAAGACGTGACTGCTTCCTGTGTTTGCTCACCAGTCAATTATTGTTGTCAACGCGCCATGGACAATTAGCAATTCGATGAAAACCCTTGCTTGTGGAAACGACACCACGTGGTATCTCATGCCACGCCTTCGTAACATGGTGCAATATTCGATGCGCATTGCATAAGAAAATTTGATGGCGCAATATTCGATCCACTTTGTACCAGAAAATTTGTTCTGGAAACTTCTATGGCGTGACCGGAAAGGGGCGGTTATTAGGGACCAGTCATTGTGCAGAAAATAAAAAAACTCCTTATATGGGAATGACGATTGTCTGTCATCATTAGCTCTGCCCATACAGTGGTATATAAGCTTCCAGAAGACACTTCCCAAGACTGAGATATAGACAGACAGAGACAGAGAGGGCACTTAGAGGTCGGACAAAGTAAGGTTCCGACAGGAGTATCCCTTTCAGACACTCTTACTCTTCTCCATACAATCTTGTCCTGCCAGAAACGAAGAAAAGCAGCCAGCCCTTCCTGCTTGTGATGAGAAGTCCCTAAACCTTCCATGTTCGAGACGAGGTGAGGCAACAAGTCTACCTACCCGTGACGAAGAATAGTCAGCCCTTCCTGCTTATGTGGAGGAGAAGTCGCTAAGCTATTCCTGCCTGTGACGAAGAAAAGTAGTCAGCCCCTCCTGCCTGTAGCGAGGACGGGTCACCAGCCCTTCCTGCCCTCCATTTGCACAATCTCCAGATTCTTGCAGAAACAGCATTTGCTGCCTCATCCTGAAGACATCCCTTTTTGTGACATCTGCGAGCCCGTGGTCATCGTAACAGCAACATCTCTGCTGAGGGCCCAGCTGTCCTTCTGTGACGTCTTCAAGCCCGAGGTCATCTTGCCAACATCATCTCTTCAGCTGAAACCCCAACCACGAAAGGATAACTCACCAACTCACTATTTAAATATTAAGATTGCTCTACTTTGCAACCTGTTCCCCCTATCCGTAACTGCTTAGATTTGTTTTGTTGAGCGTTATGTTTAATGAGAGCAAAGGGGAAACAACGTTTCATTTTCTTTGCAAATGAGGTTGTGAATAAATGTGTTGTAGTGCTGTGAGAGTTTCTTTTTATATTCATTTCCCATATTTCAATTACTGGTGTTGAAACATTAGTGTTTAGAGTTTGGAAGAACCTGGAACGATTCTTGGATCGTGACAAGGGCACTCCTCACAATTTTGTGACGTATAGCACATTCCTTCACATTCTTTGTGACTTTCACACATTGAGAAAGCTGCATATTTACCCTCCATTAATTTAAATAAATTTAAAGAACAATGACAAACATAATAACTGAAGAAACTAGACTTACTGTGGATTGGCCACTGTGTAGTTTTGTAACCCTATCGTTTCAATACTACTGTAACTTTACCTAGTGAAACTATTAGAAACTATTATTGAAAAGAGGAAAGGTCTTGCAAGTGAAAGAGTGCTTTCAAGTTAGGGAAGAAACCTGAGGAGTTAAATGCACCAGGAAGGCAGAGACAGGTAAACACTCAAGTTTTTAATTTTCTGTAAAAGAAAACTATTGAGATGGCTACTTCTCTGTCCGTCTGCACTTTTTCTGTCCGCCCTCAGATCTTAAAAATTACTGAGGCTAGAGGGCTGCAAATTGGTATGTTGATCATCCACCCTCCAATCAACAGACAAACCAAATTGAAGCCATCTAGTCTCAGTAGTTTCTATTTTATTTAAGGTTAAAGTTAGCCTTGATCGTGCGTATAGCACCGGTAAAGGTGCCAACAACGCAGCCCACCACCGGGCCGTGGCTGAAAGTTTCATGACCCGCGGCTGAAAGTTTCATACAGCATTATACGCTGTACAGGAAACTCGATTGCGCCCAAGAAACTTCGGCGCATTTTTTCCTTGTTTTATGACAAGCATACATTTATTTTTCTGTTATTCCTTCCCTTCAAAGATAAATTTTCACCTACTCCGCTTTTTCTCTGTTTCTAATTCAAAAGAGCAAGACAGCCTCTTAAGTTCCTTTAAATTCTGGTGCGGAGAGGATTGCAATTTCCGAGAGGCTGCTGACGATATATTAATTTACTTTTCTCGTCGCTTTGACTCCTATGCTCGGCTACTTTCCAGTTCATGTAGGATATGTTTATTCCTTGAATTTCCATTGAAAGATAAGCAAAGCATATACATATATATAATATATATATATATATATATATATATATATATATATATATATATATATATATACACTGTAGTGTATATGTATATATATATCTATATCTGTGTGCGTGTGTCTGTTTATTTTCTCGCATGTTGTAAGTATACGGAAGTTCAGAATTCTCTGTTTTCTTCTTTACCCATACAAAAACAAACATTTTATCAGAAAGCCTCATACATGCATGCCTGCACACATACGAGCAAAAGTAAAAAAGAACTTTTGATGTCAGAAAAAAATACCTTCCTTTCTCATATGTCCAATTTGTAAAAAAAAAAAAAAAACTCTGAAAAGAAGAACGCCAATTCAGAAACGAAAAACTCGTCTTGTTCATTTTCCTCTTGCGCTTCTTCGTCTTCTTCTTCTTCTTCTGTTTCCCCCCTCAGGATCAAGAGGCAAGAAACACAAGGACAAAAAGAAGAAGAAGAAGAAGAAGACGGCGTGCGATGACAAAGCGTGCGAGGGTCTGGGTGGCATGTGTCTCACAAAAGCAGGGAGAGATGCTGCCGCTGCCTGCGGCGTCCATGTCAACATACCCGAGTTATGTCTGGGAAAAAATTGCGTTTGCTGTCTCCGAGGTGAGTCAGGTGCGGGAAATGGGCTCCGCCGCAGTTTTCTCTTGGGGGGGGAAAGGAGGGGTTATCTGGCCAGGCTATCGGGAATAACAAATTGTGTTCCCGGAATGTAATGCGGCTTTGTCTGAAATACGACATGCTAGCATTTTTGCCTTGAATGGTTATGATGCCAAGTCCCAAGATTCGTTGGTGCAAGCGCGTGCATGGATGAACGTTTGCGTGCACACACATACAGATGTATATATATATATATATATATATATATATATATATATATATATATATATATATATATATATATATATATATATATATATATTGTGTATTATCAATTTATCAATTCATATGGAAGCTGGACCCGGTTGTGTTATCATTGCATAGTTTTCCTCCCATGAAGCTGATTATAGTTTACTTATGTTCTTCTTTCAAGAATTGTCAGATATTTCCTTTTACTTTTAAAACATATCTTCCGAATAAGTAAGTAACGTAAAAAAAATAGTTTTCGTTTGAATTTCTGATAAATAAATAACCCGGTCAAAATAAACCCCACGTGAGTTACTTTATCAGAGCATGGTTAAAATATTATGAGCTCGTTAATGAGCTTTCATTATCTTGAAAATTGTAAAACAGGATTAAGAGTACGCTGATGCAGCACTGGTTACTCTTGTGGGGATACTAGAGTAGAATAATAATAATAATGAGGAGAAGAAGAAGAAGAGGAAGAACAAGAAGAACAAGAACAAGGTAATAATAGTTGCAATAACACTAGTATTATTCTCTCAACCACGACAACAAAAATATCGACTTTATTCAAGACATAGAATCATGCGTAAATTTAAAAAAAAAAATGCATCCCATGTCACTGACACTCAGTAACAGAACTTGGCGTCTCTATTTGCAGATAACGCTGCTTGTGGTATCAAGTACCAGTGCCGATTACGTGGCGGCATCTGCGTGAAGGGGAAAAGGAAGTCACTCGACAATGGGAATTTACTAAGGAACGGCTGCGCCTCCGATAGCTGCCGCTGTATCATACCTGGTGAGATACTGAAAGTGAGCCCCATTTGCTCAAGTGAGAGAGAGAGAGAGAGAGAGAGAGAGCGAGAGAGAGAGAGAGAGACCTGAGTTGGGGGTTGACAGGCTAAAAGCACATTCTAAGTAATAAAATGTAACATGACCAACAAATGGAATTTTCTCCGGAATGGTCGAGCGCCAGGTGGCTACTGTCATCTATTTGGTGAGAAACGGAGCGGGGGCTAACAGAAGAGTAAACAGGGATAATTAAGCTAGTTTTAGATCAAATATAGTCGGAATTGTATAATTAATGTATTATGTGTAGAAACATCAGCAAAGATTGCAGAGCCAAGTGATAATTTGTTATCTATTAACTGTGCTATACTTTTTTTACGAGCGATGTATTATTCATAGGAAAGTTTAAGGCTACCAAGTGCTGGTAGATAAGAAGACTGAATACTTAGATTCAAGCTTGAGGTCGCCGACAAAAATTATGTTACTGACTATTGTTTTTGTAATAATATATAAATATCAATAAAATAACAATATGCGAAATAAAAATTCGCAAATATTCATGTGCCATTTCTTAGAATATGTAAGTCTTTCAATGATCTTGCATAAAATTTTGTTTGCTAAACGTTATGTCCTGGCTTCATTCCTCTGTATAAACAAATTTCAGGTTTCTTCTCTGACTGGTCTATTTCTATTCAAATTTACGGTTGCATTCTATCCATTTTCCCATCCCTGGTGTTTTCTCTCTGGGATCTGTTTTATGCCCAATGTATTCTCTCCTTTGCAAATGACTTTTCATTCCCCAAATTGTCCTCATGTTCCTCTCAGCCTTCTTCGGGTGCTCTTCCTTTGTTTCGCTTCATTTTGGTTGACGGAAGGCAAATTTTATGTTAGCTCTTCGAGGACTCATTTTCTTTCCTTATCTGTGTCTCATACACAAGTAATAAAAACAAAGGATGGGAAGTTAGAAGCTGAAACCCTCCAATATTTAAATATATTTGGTAGCTTGTCTCCGAAGGACCGGGTTATCGTTCTAGCTGAGTTTGCATGTACGTCTCCCCGAAGCAATTCTTTTAAATTTATGCATGGCATAGTTCCTTACACGAACTTTTATTATAGCTGGCGAAACACTGGGATTAAATCTTATTTGATAGGAAAGAGGAAAACGTGCTCTGCCAATTACACGGCACAGTTCGTTTTTCTTCAACTTTCATTTTCTTCAGCTCCGTTGTCAGGTCACCAACCTCCGCTGGTTTTATAGTCCAATTTAATTTTCAGGAACTTTTTATGATACAACGCTTCCGCTCAGTCGCCCTCATTATGCTTAGCTGCCATCAAGTATAATGATACTAACGGTGAACGAATATTATCAAAACCAAGAATTTAAACAACCTACTTCACTGTGAACTATTGAGAACTTCTTTATAATTTTCGTCAATAAAACTAACTAACTAGGCGCCAGGCTTTAAAGTCTATCTAGTGCTGTGAGGAAGTCAAAAACATCCAGTTGACTTATAAAATATGGATTCTAATGTCTTTGTTAGCATTTCTTGAATGATTTACCTTCATCCATTTAACATGCAAGTCTGTCATTAGTTAAAGGGTAAGGAAACTAACTTATCAGTACTTGTAGAACGAGGCTTTTGTGTTGTATTTTCTATGCAGAAGCCATATACATACAAACACCCACACACACACACACATGAATATATATATATGTATATATATATATATATATATATATATATATATATATATATATATATATATATATATATATATACATAGATATATATATATATATATATATATATACAGTATATATATATTGTATATATAGATAGATATAATTGTGTGTATACATATAAATGTATGTATATATATATATATATATATATATATATATATATATATATATATATATATATATATGTGTGTGTTTCTATATATATATAGATGTTTCTATATATATGCCTATGCAGATATTTATACATACGTATATATATGTGTATATATACTGTATGTACACAGTATATATACACATATGTATATATATATACTGTATATATATATAAATATAAATATATATATATATATATATATATATATATATATATATATATATATATATATATATATATATATATATATATATGTGTGTATCAGTGAACTGAATACATAATCAACTACTTTTACCAACCAACTGAGTCTATTATAGCAGTACGCTATAGCCAAAAGTTAGGAAAGTATATAATTACCTTTTAACACCATGCTTAGATACGATCGGATACCGAGACATAAGTTTTGATATTCGAAAGAATAATAAGAGGTGTACATTCCACGTTAACATATGATAAGAGGAGTGACGTGAATTATTATTTTCTTTATGTAATTACTCCGAGGTACGGGCACCCAGTGAAGCCATCAGGGAAATTGGCTTCAAGTGTTTGGTGAAATACATCTTTATTGAAAACAAAGATTATTGTGAATGTCGATGCTGTTCGATATTGTAGTATTGTTCCGCTGAAATTCGAACATGAATATGCTGACTCGCACAGGTACATATGACGATATGCGTGAACACCAACACACACAATCGGCCGCGCTTACACACGCGCACACATATGTATGGTATATATGTATATGTATATATATATATATATATATATATATATATATATATATATATATATATATATATATATGATTCTGATCACTTTTGTACGTCATTCATTTATCACACATTACCACAGGTGAAAAATAAAGACGCGGGGTGTAGGTCCTGACCGGTTTCTACTTTGTTTCCAAGCCATTGGCAATGTGTGATATATGCAGTATATATATACATATATACACACGTATATATATAGGTATATATGTATTTATATATATATATATATATATATATATATACATATATATATATATATATATGTATATATATATATACATGTATATAGTATATATATGTATGTGTTCGCGCGTGTGTATGTGTGTGGTTACATATTTATTAACGGTGTTTAATCACTAGACCTTGCAAAGCAATCATTGCATGTATTATTTTTAGAAGGACCGCTTGAAAAGGGATGAAGACCCCACCTTTTATTTTAAGGGATGAAAGAAACCACAAAAGCCCAAAGCCTCGATCTAAGAGAAGAAACAATTTATTGTACAAAACACTTACAACGTAGAGCTCAAGAGGCAACCCGAACGCGGTATACGTAATAGGGGAAAGCCCTCTTTAATGAATACCATTGGTTGTGGTATTGTACATACCTTTTCCACCTTATTGATTGCTAGACAAACGTCATTCATGAGGGTGATATGGTGCGCAGGTAATATTGAAAAATATAAATGCTGACAGATAACTACAAAGAGGAACTACTATACATTAAGTAGAAATTACTCATTAAAAGGTTGCACTGCAAGATTTGCCTTAAATGTTAAGAAAGAATACCATGGTCGTTTCACTGAACTACAAAGGGGAATTACAATATATTAAGTAGAAATTACTCATTAAAAGGTTGCACTGCAAGATTTGCCTTAAATGTTAAGAAAAAATACCATGGTCGTTTCACTGAAAAAAAGAATTCTTTGAGAATTGCCTCACCTGAAGGATATAAAAATTTGGTAAATGTGATGGAGACAGCTCCGTGAAGACACCATCTATCAAAATAAATTCTTGACTGAAGGATACAGAAAAGGGTGCATATAGCCTAATTAGTGTAGATGAGGTAACTTGAGAAATTTACCGAGATAACGGAATATTTATCCTCTATCGCTTACGGTTTTGCTTTCATCCCCAAGGGGCTGGTGCTAATCACGGTGGGGCTTTTGCCATGTTTAGTACCAGCCTTTTGGGGGATGAACGTTAAAACATAAACAAAAGACGGTAAATTTCTCAAACTACTGCATTATTTACAACCTTTCCTACTGTATATCCTTCAGTTTAGAATTTGTATTGATAGATGGTGTCTTCGCGCGGCCGTCTCCTTCACATTTACCAAAAAATGTCTGTTAGAGACACGTTCTCACAAACCAACCGAACAGAAAGTAACCCATTCCATAAGTGGTATACAACAGACGGCACTGAAGGTATTTTCCAACTTCTTTCATGCCCAGATACATTGCTTTCTGTCTTTTACTTTTCAACCGTTCCCTTTGGTCCCTCGTTACTTAGGGTGCGTCTATACTGCAGTAAAACATGTCAGAAACACACGACAATTTATAGCACAAGCAGGTTAAATATAAGTCGACGATTTATTGGTAGTCCAAAACCAGTACTTCATACGGTTATCCAGCATTTGCCGAAGATTCGTTCTATACTTACGGTCTCGGACTCGTTTTCAGACTGTCTGTGAGCGATAAGTTTCCAGTATGTGTTTATTACGTGTTTCACTGTACTGTAGATACACCCTTAGTGTAATAACATCTTTAGTGTTACCTTCTATCTTTTTGAATTCTCATTTAAAAACGCATCCATGTCGCAAGCATTCCGAGAATCTTACAAGATAACCCAGTGGTTTCGTTAAACAGATTTATAACCACAACAGTGACATCAACGCCCTACGCATCTTGTTTATGTTTACGGAACGGAAACATAAACAAGATTAGAATTAACACTTCTCAGTATATCAACTCAGTCATAATGTCCGTAACAAGATTGAATACACATAGGGTCCATCACGGTGTTTCGGTATGTGATACCTTGCATGTAAATCACATGATGGTACTAATTAAATTTCCCATGAATACAAATACGACTTCTGTCATTGTAACCTTTTTACACTCATCCGCCATTGTATGCAAGTCGACTTTGCATTTCATATGCTTAAAGGTCATAGCACAAGTCCTTATGCTTGCTTGCGCGTTTGTGTAAATGTGTGTGTATGTGAGTGTGTGTGTGGGGAACAGGAGAGAGAAAGAGACGTGTATCATACAGGTACTGTAGAGCAAATTTTGCTGACAAATCATAAAGGACCCCCTTGGTCCTTAGAGCTACGAAAGACAATCATTTCGTAGTTATGATTCTACATCTTTCTCGGAACAGCACGAATCTAATAACCAACCCTGATTTAATGACCGACTTTGAATTCTCTCTGTTCCCCGAGGAGAAAGTATAAAACGAAGCATCAAACCCTTTGGGTAGAGGAGCGAATGACCTCTTTATGTCGGCTATATATTTCGCCTACCTTTCCCGCCGGAATTCTCCTCCTACAGCTGAGCGTCGGGAAAAATTCGCTTTGATATTTCCTGGTCAAATATACGGTTAAGATTAGGTGCAAATGCCCCTTTCACTCCGTGATTCTTTTTAATGGGTTCGAATACGATGTGCTTACCGCAATCCCCCTGCGCAGGGTCTTAGCGCCCTTAGATTAAGGCCGAATCTTCCCCCGCGGCTTTTATTGCCTCCTTCAGAAGGCGTCTCGTTCCTTTGATGTTTATACGCGTTGCCATTTTCTCTTTAGTTTTGGATTCTTCGTTTTATGGCTTTGTTTAGGAGACGCAATTAGGTATACTAATCTTAGCATAAGGAATGAATCTCACAACAGCACATTCGGAATTCACACGCATAAACGCATGCTCGCACATACACTTCATACACAAACACACACACACACACACACACACACACACACACACACATATATATATATATATATATATATATATATATATATATATATATATATATATATATATATATATATATATATATATATATATATATAATTTTGTGTGTATGTGTACTGTATACTGGATATATTTATGTATGTAAGTATCTGAAGATGTGGTCCGAAACTCATCGACTGGAAGACAGGAAGATTAATATTATTATTTATAGCGACTTGAACCAGATCTCAAAGCGCAAAACATGAAACTGGAGACGGTTGTAATTTTCATGCCTTTGGGCTTCTGAATAGTCATAATCCTACATTACTTGTCCAATGCTGAACTAGAAAATACTGAATGGATGGTAATTGTTCATTTTTATAACTATAATTCGTTTGTAATATCACAACATCCTATTCGTTGAAGTCAGGTTTAACTTAATCAATTTTTCGATCAGATATTATTTTTTGGGCCATTTACGAACTTGAAAGGTTTTACGTCCTGCTCGATCTTGGCACCTACAGAAAGATTCATATCTAATATTCCAAATCTATCATTACTTGGCGCCCCTCAAGTTTTAGGAGGGAGAAGGAGGATGAGAAATAAATTCCAAAATTATTATTTGTCAAAGATAATTCTAGAGTTTACAGATTTGCAGGCTTTCTTGACAATAACTCGTACTAATCATAAGACAACATTTACTTACTATCTGTTCCACGCACGTCTTTTATTTTCACAATTCACCTCTCATATCACGACAAATGCAAAACTAAAAAACACTTCTGGGATAATTAACCTGCAACACAGTCACCCCAATTCCAACTAGAAAGGTTTTAGTTAATGAGGACGCCTACCCGTATATGAAATGGGAAGAGTTTTCGAATGTATGTTTTAAGGATTTTCGATCCTTTGTGGTTCTCGAAAGTTAAACAATACGTTTAGTAGAGAGAGAGAGAGAGAGAGAGAGAGAGAGAGAGAGAGAGAGAGAGAGAGAGAGAGAGAGAGAGAGAGAGAGAGTTCAAAACACGCCATTAATGTTTGACTCATCCAATTTTCAAGTGCCATAATGTGGGACGGTTTGAGTTACAGCGATGAACTTTTGTTGGTTTACTATCATGTCTATAAACTTCACGTAAAATATAAAAAATAAAAATTGTTTCAGACGAACGGAGTGAATGCGGCAGATACCCAGGAAAATGTTTTTCTTGAATGTTATTTTTGCACATCCAAGCCTATTTTGAATTTTTATTTGTTCGTTTTTTGTGTCGTTTAGATGTTTATTTTTCCGCTTTGATGACAAGGCCACACAAATACAAACAAATTCTACAAATGTAAACACGTGTGTGGCGATTGGGGGTTCTCTGTGCACGAGAAGAACTCTTATCAATCTCTTCATTCTTGAAATTTTATCTTTAACGGAATTTTCTTTTGTTTGCCGAGAATACCACAATAATAATTGATATTTCCCATTTTTCAGAAAATAAGTGTACTTGTGGAATTGCCAAAAAAACACGAGTGATCGGCGGCAAGGAGGTCCCCATTCCTAATATGTACCCATGGCTCGTGGGAATACGGAAGAGCTCAAAGCGCAAGTACGAATGCGGAGGAACGATAATCAACAGCCGGTACGTCGTGACAGCAGCCCATTGCGTCCGGCAGGGTAGAAAGGTCATCCCTTCGAGGAAACTTCTGATCGGCGTGGCAGACCACAATTACAAATCAAAAGAGGACGACATCAAAGGCGTTACCAAACAGGTCAAGATTGCTAGAATCACCGTCCACCCGAAATACAGGGACGAGCTCCCAGGCTTCGACATAGCCCTGATTCGCCTGAAGAAAGAGTTGGCCCTCTCCAGCGAAATCGCCCCGGCTTGCCTGCCAACGGGAAACAAGAACTACAGCTCCCAAAATGGAATTGCCCTTGGGTGGGGGGCTGTTGACAACGAGACCTACACTCTATCGACTGTTGCACGGGAGGTCACCTTGCCCATCCTGCCCCCGAATTGCAACGGCATCGAAGTCTCCTCAGTGAAGATCACGAAGCTGATGCT
>NC_089783.1:16764281-16769281 GCF_040412425.1 Macrobrachium rosenbergii | reverse complement strand
AGAGAGAGAGAGAGAGAGAGAGAGAGAGAAAATGGGTGCGTGTAGTGACTGGACTGTTAATAAAGGGAACCAGTTAAGGTTACACAAGACTGTAAAGGGTTAAAGCAAAAATGAAAATGTTTGATGAAGCCATTCTTAGCGATGCAAGAAGAAGAATTTAAAATCTTGAGATAGGAAAAGGCGCTATGCTTGCAAGTGATCTGTTGCAATATGGAACTAAGACTGTAAATGAAGGAGAGTAAAAAATAAATGAACAGGAAAAAAAAGTTCCCAAGGACATAGTAAAAAAAAAAACGTGTATTTTTTTTAAGGGAAACGGTATTAAGATCATTGGAACATTCATGCTGGCATTACATGAATTATGTATACATGCGAAGTTGTATGGAAGGATTTTGATCAGAATTGTAAAACAGATAACATAGTTCGTATTCAGGCAATAAAGTGTAAGGCTATGTGTGTGTGTGTGTTTGTGTGTGTTTTTTTGTGTGCGTGTGAGTATGGATCAAGTTATTAGTACAACACTGAGTTTTGAGAGTGAAGGGAGAAGTTGTGAGAGGAATACACGGCCTAGATAAGACTCATAACAAAACTGTTAAAAAAATATATAGGGGGTGATGAGTATGTTGAGAAGACTTACTAGTCTGGAGTAAATAATGCTGGTCTGCGAAAAGGGCTGGTTATGTCTCCCTAGCCATAAAATGTTTTCTTAAATGAACTCTTAACTCTTATGTCACAGGAAAGACTGGGTTGTGGATGTGGTACAGGCAATTTTGTTTGATAAAGCTGCATGCACAAACTAGTGAAAGACGTTCAAAATGTGTTTGTGTGGGCTTAAAGGGAGAAGTAGAGTATGTAAATAAAGTGTTTGTTTTGTTTTAAAGTAGACGTGTAAAAACTTTTAGGATGAAAGAAAAAAAGCTGTGCATAGCGTGCATGGGCCAAGAAAAAGGTAATGACAGATATGTTAGAGGTGTTCAGGATATATAGTCTAGAATGTAAATTCTTAAGAGAATTTGGATAAAAGTGAAGCTTGAGCTAACTGCTAACCTTAAAGGTGTGCTTTGTCCATAATATGTCTTTTAAATTTTTCGTAATTGCAGAAGTAATATGAGAGGTCAATTAAGAGGATGTAAGGGCAAAGTTGTGAGGGAGGAAAGCGGTCGTGAATATAACAAGTAAAAAATGAGCCGAAGTTTCTTCGGCGCGACTTAGTTTTCTGTACATCGTGTAATGCTGTATGAGCCGCGGCCCATGAAACTTTCAGCCACGGCCCGGTGGTGGCCTGATCCATAGTGATGCCAGACGCACGATCATGGTTAACTTTAACCATAAATAAAATAAAAACTACCGAGGCTAGATAGCTGCAATTTGATATGGTTGATGATTGGAGGGTGGATGATCAACATAACAATTTTCAGCCCTCTAGCCTCAGTAGTTTTTTAAGACCGAGGGCGGACAGAAAAAGTGCGAACGGACAGACAAAGCCATCTCAATAGTTTTCTTTTACAGAGAACTAAAAAAAGTAACAGGTATCAATAGATGATAGTGTTGGTGAGTGATTTTGAAGAGAAGCTGAAGAGGACGTTTTCTCAGGAGTGTTGGGGGCGAATGGATGTCAAGAAGGTGAAGTAATGAACGCCAGTGTAAATGGTAAAAAAAAAAATATGAAATACCTAATTTCTGCCGGTATTTAAGTGTAAAGGTTATGGAAGATGGTACGAGGAGAGAAAAGTGAACCACGGAATAGGCAAAGCTGACGGTTTGGAGGAATGGGATTTCTATGGAAGTGAAAGTTTGAATTTATCAAAATATTGTTCGAATTGGAATTGGAATATAAAATTTATGCCAAAGGCGAAGCGCTGGGACCTATGAGGCCATTATGCAATGAAAATGATTTTGAATCATTTGTTAGGAGAGGGTGAAGAGTAAGATGGAAGAAAGAGAATATAAACGAAGGTACAGTAAAAGGAACGAAAAAAGCTAGCAGCTAGGGGCAGAAGGGACGCTGCAAAGAACCTAAGTGGTGCTTACAGTGCACGGTGTGAGATGCACTGACGGCACTACCTCCCTACAGGAAGGAAAATATTACTGAGCCAGCTCGTCTTTACGGAGAGTAACAAGGCAGTCTGAAGAGTAATAACGGCCAGGTTCGACACGCTGTTGATAAGCTTTCCTTTTCAGGATATATGAAATATGGGATACTGTGAAAGTTCATCCTTCAATTGGCAGTGAGCGCTGCAGTGACTGCTGTTTTCGTTTTGCTCTGGAGCCACTCCTAATAAGGAAACGGCTTATTGGTCAATATACATGCGGAAACACTTTGACGTGTATGTACGTGTGTGTGTGTGTATATACATATATATGTATATATATATATATATATATATATATATATATATATATATATATATATATATGTATGTATATATATATATATATATATATATATATATATATATATATATATATATATATATATATATATATATATATATATATATATATAATATATATATACATATATATATGTATAGAGTGTGTATACAGTATATATATATATATATATATATATATATATATATATATATATATATATATATATATATACAGTATGTATATATATATATATATATATATATATATATATATATATATATATATATATATATATATATATATATATATATAGTTTGAACATTACATACCGATAATATATTTCATAAAACAATAATAACAATATCCGATAACTGCTAAATAATATTGTAGGGTCACACATGGTCCTACACGATCGTTCATCTTACCTAGCCGCCCGAACTCACACCCTGCGGGCACCCACTCCTCACAACGAACATCTGACATACACGCCGAGTACGCGTGTATAAGAAACAGCGGACAGCATAGACACCCTTTTCAATGTATGCTGTCGTCCTTAATCATGTCATGTCAAAGGTATCATTCCTACCGGAAGCAATACCATGTCAGCTTTCCAGTTACACGTATCAAAACTCTGTCCGTAACTTGTATTTGTCTGTCTTGAATAAATTAGTAAATTTGTAGACGCAGCCCCTTACTCGCGCTCCCGCTACAGTGTAATAAGAATTACTTCAGAAGTTACCTCCATTGTACTACCTTTATATATGTGAATTCCTTATTATTGAATTATATTTATTTTTATTCCTCCCAAATCTTACAACGGTTTTTTTTCCCTACCCACCTGCCTCTTCTTTCAAAAAAGTATATCTTAGTTTAACCAGACCACTGAGTTATTTAACAGCTCTCCTAGGGCTGGCCCGAAGGATTACATTTATTTTACGTGGCTAAGAACCAATTGGTTACCTAGCAACGGGACCTACAGTTTATTGTGGAATCCGAACCACCTTATAGCGAGAAATGAATTTCTATCACCAGAAACAAATTCCTCTTATTCTTCATTGGCCGGTCGGAGATTCGAACTCGCGGCCAACAGAGTGGTAGCTGAGAACGAAACCCGCTCGCCCAACGAGGAACTATTCTTTCAAACAAATATTTTTATTCATTCGGCGTTGCATCAAAAGCGATTTTATTAGTGACCCAAACAATATAATTTTCCAGTAGCTCTTAATAAAAAAGCACAGCCGAGAGCACTTTTAACGCATTACTGGCGAAATAAAATGAGATTGATTTTCTGGTCTATTTCCCTGAACGTTGCTCTGATAATAATGATCACTCCTGATGGAGCCATTTTGATACGCGCTTTTCCATTGCTTTTTGTAATAACTTCATGATTGCTATTTTACCCATTCCACTGGCTTTTGCTTCCAAATCTGAACATTTTTAAAACTATTATTTTCTTAGGCAATTTGTCTGTGTAAAAATAAATAGCAGTGAAAATGTTATGAAACGTTTGTTTCTTGACTTTTTGCCTGATCTCTGTAAAACAAAATTACACAAAATAGAAATCAAGCTTCCCCCAAATGGAAACCTAGCTTCTACAGAATAGAAAAATAATCTGTTAAAAAATGGTAAACAAACTCTCCCGGAATGTGAAAAACTTCCATAAAATGGAATGAAAAATTAAACAGTAAAAAACAAGTTTCCACAGTATTTAATATAAGCTTCAGAAGAGCTAAAGTTGAAACGAAAAAATTAGGAAAACAACAAAATATGTAGAGAAATCAGCCTGAAATATATATATATATATATATATATATATATATATATATATATATATATATATATATATATATATATATATATATTCACCCTTAAACAATCATAAGCAATAAATGCCATAATTCGAGTCCACAGTAAAATACAAATTTTTTTAGCCTCTCTTAAACTTTACCAGCGTCAGCACGAAAAACATTGACAGGAACACTGTTTTATATATATATATATAAATATATATATATATATATATATATATATATATATATATATATATACTGTATATATATATACATATACATATATTTCTTTTTCGAGATAAGGAAACGTATAGATAGGTTCCTAGGACTCCTTATCTTCTGCGCATTCATGAAAATATTTGGGTCATGGGAATTGCAACCTAATCTCTTTAATCATATGCATGTAAACAACTAAGCCATGTAACCTCCTACTGTAAGGGGAAACAAGATAGCTGAAAGCCATACGTATGTATGCATGAAAACATGTACCAACTTACATAAATATATCACACCCAATTAAAATGACTTGCCATTTTAGTTTTCTGCAAAAGACAACCATTGAGATGGCTTTTTCTGTCCGCCCTCAGATCTTAAAAGCTACTGAGGCTAGAGTGCTGCAAATTGGTACGTTGATCATCCACCCTCCAACCATCAAACATACCAAATTGCAGCCCTCTAGCATCAGTAGTTTTTTTATTTTATTTGAGATTAAAGTTAGCCATGATTGTGCGTCTGGCAACGCTATAGGACGGGCCACCACCGGCCCGTGGCTGAAAGTTTCCCGGGCAGCGTCTCATAAAGCATTTTACTCTGTAAAGAAAACTCGATTGCGCC
>NC_089783.1:16739281-16754281 GCF_040412425.1 Macrobrachium rosenbergii | reverse complement strand
CAAACACCGGATAAAGAAAAGAACAATATATAAAAACGGACAGTATACAAAATAGAATTACACCCACAAACGGCTTAATCTCGAAGTTATTAATTTCTCCCAAACATTCCTTCCCCTGTTGAAAGAAACCCACCTTGATGAAATCCATGTAACGGCATACGTTAAAAGAATGATTTTCTGCGTTAGGCTTACGGACATTGCTCAGGGACGATTGACATCGAGAGTTTCATGAATAAATTCCACAGGCACTTTGGAGGGATGAAATATTTCCTCTCCCCGAGGGTTTGTCCTACCATTTGCCTTTATTCCTCTCAATTCTTTCTTCCATAGGATATGCGCCCACCTCCACAGTACTTCGACTCTTCTATAAAAAATGTTACGCGGTACAATAATTCAATTTAACTAATGCCTGTTGAAGAAACAGAATCTTTTTATTAACTTCTCGCCTCGATTGCTTATTAAAGATGTGGGATTTGCTAACAATTTCGGCCTCGATTGCCTATTAAAGAAATGGAATTTTCAAACAATTTTAGCCTTGATTGCCTGTTAAAGAAATGGAATTTCTAAACAATTTTAGCCTCTATTGCCTATTAAAGAAACAGATTTTTAAACAGTTTTAGCCTCGATTACCTATTCAAGAAAAGGGACTTTTAAACATTTTTAACATTGATTGCCTATTAAAGCAATGGGACTTTTAACCATTTGATGCTCGTTCAATAAAAAAAAATGAACATTTAAACGGTTTTACCCTCGATAGCCTACGAAACACGTGGGATTTTTAGGTGCTTCTGACTTGATTGAGTATATAAGAAATTGAATTTTAAAACGTTTTGCCTGTCAGAGAATTTTGTATTTATTTCAGGTCGAATGCCTGTTAGAAAAATATACAAGTTATAAACTCCAGAACACTGAATAATTTTTATGGGAAGTTCAGTTCCACAGTATCAAGATATAATATATATATATATATATATATATATATATATATATATATATATATATATATATATATATATATATATATATATATATATATATACTGTATATTTATATGTGTGTGTGTATGTGTGCGTGTGTTTGTATGATTGTGAAATATTTTCTGTTAAAAGAGAATTCCATCTAATAAAAGGAGCTATAAAAATGCCAAAAGGCTGAAAGTTAATGCTGTATATTTCGGAGAACAACTGTCTCCCTCAACAGGCAAATATGTATGAAATAAGAATTACAGAAAAGCGGTATTTATACCAAGAGTTCCAGAGGTCAGCCATTACGTCACTCCAGTTGATAGCTTCTTAATCTTCTCAATTGCTGGTTGGAGGAAGATTATATCTATAATATCTGAGTTCCAAGCTCCTTTTGAGAGGTTCCACGTATTTCTTTGTTTAATCAGTGCTGATTTTACTGTCTGGCTTTTGAACCGACAATTGCTGCTATAAATTATATGTGACAAATTCCAGTTTATTCTGTGATTATGGTTATTCATGTGGTTATAAATAGCTGAGTTCTGTTGGTCATACCTTACTGAACGTTTATGCCGTATTAATCTCCGGGGAAGTGATTTACCTGTAAAACCGATGTAGGATTGATCACAATCGAGGCACGGGATTTCGTATACTCCAGTGTCTTTGGGGACTGGCTTTTTTTGGACATTAATCAAGGATTTGGCTAAGGTATTTGGGTAGGTAAAGGCAAAAGGGTTACAGTTTCCAAGTGTCTATATCAAAGTCTTAATACTGTCCAGGCGTGGGATTTTGATTTCATTGTTGGGCGTCTCTCTAGTCTGATTTTGAGGGGGACGTAGAAGATTGTTCGCTTTATGGATTGCTTTCTCAGTTATAGGTTAGATGACAGCTGCTTATGAATTCAATTTCCTCTTCCAGGAAATCTGAGGAACAAATTCGTAAGGCTCTTAAGAATAAATTGCTGACTACGCCAATCTTGATGGAAGTGTCATGATAACTAAAACAGTGAATGCATGAAAGTAAAAATACAAATTTACCGTATACAGAAAACCATATTTATATATATATGTATGCGTGTGTGTGTGTGTGTATGTATGTATATATATATATATATATATATATATATATATATATATATATATATATATATATATATATATATATATATATATATATATATATATATATATATACATATATGTATATATATATATATATATATATATATATATATATATATATATATTATATATATATACATATATATATATATATATATATATATATATATATATATATATATATATATATATATATATATATAAATATATAATATTCAGGTATATACACATGTATGTGTGCATGTGTAAGTGTGAGTGAATGGGTAAATTTACAAGTATTTAGATATTGTTCTTCACATGTCGCCACAGAAAAACATAAAAAAAATCTCAACTCTTAAACGAAATACAGCAAAGCTCATTCCCATGTTCAGTGAGATATTGACACTGGTTCAGAAGAGACTTAGGTAAAATCAGAGATAGATCAAAACATCAAGCAGACCCATCATATATTTTTGTCAGCGCTCAAACACTATTCGTCAAACTCAAGATCAGCATAGACTATAATGTATTAATATATATCCTGTTATTGTTTCATTTTTCACCAGACCACCCCGTTGTAGGCCTATGGTCGCGAGACACGGAGGACGATAGTGTGGAACTGGGATGTCTTGCGGAGGGTCAACCGCGCCCGTCTGTGGTCTGGTATGTGAACAACACTAAAATAACACTGGATAATTGTCCTTGGTAAGTTATTGAAAATTTCACATTTATTTTGTTTTTTATATATATATATATATATATATATATATATATATATATATATATATATATATATATATATATATATATATATATATATATATTACACATACACACATATATATAGATAGCTAGATATTTATATATACATATATATGTGTGTGTGTTTGTGTATGCGTGTGTGTGTGTGTGTGTGTGTGTGTGTGTCCGCGCGCGCGAGTTCGTGAAATCTTGTGAGTGTTTATTTGCTGGCATAAAATATCTGTGTAAAAACAGAATCAATTGTAACTCAGACATCTAATTATTTTTTTTTTCATTATTTTCGTTCTCAGTAACATTTCTTATATTTTTTTGCCTTATTATTTGTGTATCATTATATTCATTTCGGTCTTAACTTTAGACCTTAAGTTTTTCCGAAAAACAATAAATAGAATAATGTAGCGCCTGCATTCTTAGGCCAAGCTTTTGTAAATACTCAATCAATCTATTCTACAGTTCTCAAAGACGATGTCTTCTTTAATTTTTTTTCTATTTCTCTTGACATGTCATGAAAGGTAACAGAAATGACAGGAATGTTATGCATAACATAACTCTTTCATTCTTATGTGAATAGCAAGTGGGTGTGGCCTACTTCTTTCTTTTTCACTGTGCATTCTTTATTTTACTTATTTTGTTCTCTCTCTGTTCCCCTTTCTGACTTTTGGAATAATGTTCACGCATCTTTAGCTGTGCAGCCGGCTCTATTCTTTTCTATCAAAATAAAAATCTCACATTTAACCGCTTAACTAAACCTGCACACAAACAGCATTATGAAACATGTTCAGGACATGTCTGATGCGCAAGAAATAGGATGTGTTAGTTATTTCAACGGTTGCTCTTGCCAAAATAATATTCAGATCAATAGAGATTAGCCTGAAGTGCAGTAAGTACCTAAGTAAATAAAATGGAATTTTTTTTCATCTGTATTAAAAAAACGTTTTAAAAGAATGATAACATTTAAAATGGCTATGAAACCTGAAGTCTCTTATTCTTTTAATCCATAATTCTTTTTTTTATCAGGTATGATAATTCCTTGCATATGATCTCTTGGAAGACAAATGCTAATTCAAAATTCGAATATCGATTCAGGGAACATCAGATGATATGTCTAACAATACAATGGTAGATAAGGAAGCAGAAATGCATCCATAATTTATTGAAAAATCTTTAATAGTCGACTGAAGATAAAGTATCTATCCGTCTGTCTGACAGTGTAATGCAAAAACTCCATTTATAAAAGGGCACTTGAAAAGAGCAGTAGCATAAAAAAAAGAGAGAGAAGGGTACGTCAAAAGACTTATAGGGCCATGCGATTGAACGATTAATCTTGACCTCCGTTTCGGAGAGCCACAATGGTTTTCCATCTAACCCCTTTTTTTTCTAGTTTTCTTTCGGTAGAGAAGTTTTAAGCCATTTTCATAGGATTCTTGTGTTCGTATTGTTTTTGATATTTCTATGTGGAAAACAAGGTTGGTCTTCAAAAAGATTCTTTTATATTACGTAACATATTTGCTTTGTCATCCTTTTGGAATTATGTTCAAGTTCGTTTATTCTTGATGTTCCCGTAAGCATATTATTGGAACCCTGTCAAGAACTTGGCATCCGCTCTACTATCTCTTGAACATGTCAGCCACTTTAACTATTTCTGTTCTTTGAAAACTGTTCTCTCAATTTATGTCATTAGAATATTTCATATGGACGAGCTTTGCTTTTCACAATCCTATTATTATTAACACTTTCTTTAAACTGTTAACCCCCATAACTTTCAGCAAAATCGTAATGATTTTACACAGCTCAAAAACATAAAACACAGGATTCTCTTTTACTTGTTAGTTATTCAGTTGTTTTTAAAGGTTTATATCGGAAATGTACCGATACTTAGCTCACCAGGGGAATATTCCTTAGAACAAACCATTCAGTAAAGTAGAGAGAGAGAGAGAGATTTCGTTGCCATTAATATATTCAAACCCTCTTGTGCTTCTTCCTCCCCTTTTCTTCGCTGAGAATGACAATATTACAAATCACCTCTTTGATTTTCCTCTTTTTGTAGGCTAAGAGCGAACACAAAATAATTATCATTCATATGTCCTCAGAAGTGAACACAATTCAAACAAACTCCGTCTAAGAATCTTTGTTAAGGACCAACACGATGTAAACAAACGCTTCGTCTTCTTCCAGGAATGCAGAAATCAGGTCCTCTACGTTGTCTCCAAGCTTTGTTCTGTCGGTCCTCACACTAAACAACGTCACCTTCAGTGACTTCGGATATTACCACTGCCGGGCGTCCAGTTCCGTCGGCGTCTCCAGGGGTTACGTCATGTTGCATGATGATAGTGGTAAGACGTCTTCCGTACGACAGAGGCTGCAATGTCGTATCTTTATCCAGTTTCATATTTCAGGTGGATAAAGCAGATATATTTTAGATGGCTTGTCATTGCCCAGTAACGATATATCTCTCCTTCATACAAATATAATATATATATATATATATATATATATATATATATATATATATATATATATATATATATATGTGTGTGTGTGTGTGTGTGTGTGTGTGTGTGTTTTGTGTGTGATGTGTGCGTTTATATAAATGTATGTATGCATGTGTTTGTGTGTTGCGATATTATGTTACTTATACACAAACATTTTTACACTTGCATAAAATTCAATAACAAATAACTCACTATTATCGAATTCGCCTTCGGAAAAGCATACGTCAAAGGGAAATTTTATATGATAAGTTCATGTACCATGGCCAGGGTAGACAAATTCATTATGTATTAACCTACATTGTGGGTTGATACGCGAGTGACAATGACATTATCCACCGAGGCATTCAAATATCAATTGAAGGCTGAATGGATAATTCCGCAGCTACCCATATGTCAACCGCAATATCTAAATACGAATTCTGGTCAAGCAAATACACTTATACACTCACACACACTGTATATATATATATATATATATATATATATATATATATATATATATATATATATATATATATATATATATATATACTATATATATATATATATATATATATATATATATATATATATATATATATATATATATATATATATATATATATATATATATGCTGTATATATTGTTACGGTTTCAAGAGGAAAAATAATTTACTTCACTCTTGCTAAACCTAGCCTTGTGAAGCAAAACCCTTGAAAGAAGATAAACGGAGTGGATTTCAATTGGAGGGTTGCCAAAGTGAGGCTCTGCATTTCAACACTACTTTATTTATCACACAAGATGGTAAATCAAAAATGGGAATTATGGACAGATCCCACTTAACAAAAAAACATAAAATAATGTGCAACAGGAATTAACTGGGTGGGAGATTAAACACATCATTTTAAGATGAATGTGTACATAAATGGACCACGTGCAAGCGGCCAGTTAAGCCAATCGGCTATGAGATTATATCAGCCCATGCCCAGGCAGATTCCTCTGGCAAATCCAGAACTCCGGAAAACGTCCACTGGGTAAACGGCACTGATAACACTCCTGGAAGTGAAATAATTCCAGATGAGACTCCTAACGAATTACGATCTCTCTTAGAATGAATTGACACACAAGTTAGAGAGATTTGTATTACTTTGCTCACTACTAGCAAAGGAAATACATTACTCTATGCACTGTAGCAAGGAAATACACACACAGGTATTTACACTCTTTGTTAACTCGAAGATACAAGGAACTGAATTGAGTTATGAAATGCAAGCGAGAGATATTGAGTCAAAGATAAAGAACACTGGCAAAACCATTCCCCCTCCGAGACATAACGCAATTTGCTTCCTTGTGATGCTCGATACAAGATCCTTGGCTGAAGTAGATCTGAGCTCTCCAAGACTGTGTCTGATTCAAGGGTCAGGTATTCCAAGCTTGTGTGAAAGTGAAGGTCCTCTTGGACCAAGATTCAGCTTGCGGTTCAGCGGCGTGGCTGAGTGGAAAGAATGGACTGATTCACGAGCGTGTGTTCCTCGCTCCTTTTAAGACAGTATCTTGGTGGGGCCTGCCTCTGGGCCATGTCACTAGAGATGACCTGAGGATTAAGGAAAGGTTCTCTCCAGTAACTGAAATCACAGTAGGGGGCAAATTAAATTCGGGAATGAATGAGAGCAAACAGCATTCATCCCCAGGTGTGAACTCCCTAGAGATGCATAAATGCCCCTACCATCGACTAAGGTCTGTCCCACTCCTAAATTCTACCACTTCACTCTCTCCTCCGTCAGTCTGCCTCTCCCCCTACTCACTCCTGATATTTTCTGAATTATTAAGGAAATAAGCGAGACAGAGGCGTGGAAAATCGTAAACATATATATATGTATATATATATATATATATATATATATATATATATATATATATATATATATGTTATAGTCAACATGTGTAATCAGTCATTACGCGTAATGACTGAAATTTCAGTCATCACTGTAATGCACTTAAGGACATTTGATCCCCTCAGGAGCTAGTACTAAACACAGCGAAATACATTTGACCCCCCAGGGACTAGTACTAAACCCGGCGAAAAAGTGTAGGTGACTCACTGTTTCACCGTGTTTAGTACTAGCTCCTGGGGGAATCAAATGTCCCCTAAGTGCATTACGCGTGATTAATGAAATTTCAGTCATTACGCGTAATGACTGATTACGCATGTTGACTGTAACATATATATATACGATATATATATATATATATATATATATATATATATATATATATATATATATATATATATATATATATATATGTATATGTATATATATATATATATATATATATATATATATATATATATATATATATATATATATATATATATATGTAATTCTAATAACCACAATGCCCTCTTAACTTCTCGAATTCTTCGCGCTTTTTGGATGTGCTTCTTGCAAGACTGTGATTGCCGGTCGCGGGGGTCAGGTCGGCAACGTGACCTCCTTGTGGTTAAGGCGACGCGGGTTCGTGTCCCGCGACCGGCAATCACAGTCTTCAATTTCTTGCGTCTGGATGTACGGCTTCGTAGTTACAAGCACATCCAAAAAAAGCTCGAAGAATTTGAGAAGTTAAGAGGGCATTGTGGCTATTAGAATTACATATGTGTCTGCAAAAAGTGACCAGTAGATTCTACATTATATATATATATATATATATATATATATATATATATATATATATATATATGTGTGTGTGTGTGTGTGTGTATGTATATATTATACATATATATATACATACACACACATACATATATATACATATATATATATATATATATATATATATATATATATATATATATATATATATATACATATATATATATATATATATATATATATATATATTTATATATATATATATATATATATATATATATATATATATATATATACTGTATATGTATATAGTTGTGTGTGTGTGTGTAAGCTGAGAGTATACTGCTGAAAAATATATAGGTGTAAGCATGCATAATGTATCTGATAGCATAAAAAAAGAAAAATATTATACGTATAAATACACAACCTCATACAATGTGCGCATTTTACATTTATGTTTACCTCTTCAGTTATTGTACGTAAAATATAATGTTTGCTTTATTTATTGGAGAATTTATTATGATAATGTGAATTTCCTAAATATCGTGTCGCAAAAACAAGGGACGCAGTAGAGTAATCAGAATAAATTCTTAAAAATCAAACAATCGTCATCATTTTTATTTTATTGTTACTGACAAAGTGACACGTTAAAATCTCAGACAGGTTTACTTCTGAACCGTAAAACAGAAGATAATTTAAGAAATATAACTTATTTTTGTGTAATTACTTATATAGAGACACTAAATTCCTTTGTTTGAATTTTATACATTAGTTAAACATTTTTCTTCAGTAGTAAAACATAATTTTTCAGAAATATTTGTTTTCACTCGGTACACATTAACTCTACAGCAGTCAATACAGAACTTGAATTACTTCGGTATTTAACCTTCAATTTTAAAAATGTATAAAGTCTGTGGTTATGATAAATAACTTTTCATCGTGACAAAGTACACTTAATTCATACAGTACCAAAAATGCTTTACTTTAGATTTGAAATAATATGGGAGCACATAAATAGCCTTCGCCTACCCCCTTCTCAGCATTGATTACCACCCCCACCCCCACCCCGCCTCCACCCCGTCTCACTCCACTCCAACCCTCCCCCGCCCTTCTCCCACCGTTCACCGGCCGTTCATTTATTCATGTCGCTGCAGAGGATTAAATTTAGTGCAAAGTCACATTGCGTTTAAATTTCAGCTGGAACAGTCCAACCTTGGCTTCATTCGTGCATCGAATTCATAATTTACAGCCGTGAATTAATAATGGATTCATTACTAACTCTGTCATGATAGCTTTCTGAATATTTTATTCCAGGCAAAAATTCTGCTCTAGGACTTAATTTGCCATTTATTTGTTCTTGAGTCTCTTTTTTTGTAATTGCTTAAATTCCAAACAATATTATCCTCCAGGGAAAATATGATTTGACTGGGAATGATGAAAATAATAACTACAATTGGCTGAAAGACCTACTGTTTTTCCATAACCGTTTTTCCTATTGTCCGACTGAAAAGGCTAATAACATTTGCGTTACGTACTTTGGGCTTTCAAAAGCCATGATTCTTTGTACTTTATAAACGAATTACTTTGTGGGAAATTAATATTTTCCCTTTGTACTCATTTTAAGCATGTGTCCTTTTATTGTCCTAATATACTTTAGATCTATCAGTATATTTGCAATTTTTTTTTTTTTCATTTCACTGTCATAGTATCTATGCTGCTAAAGCTATTTTTTGGCGTTAAATCCCACGGAATTGGGACATTAGAAGATAATAACAAACAATAAATGAATATTTATTTTCTTGAATTCCTTCCTACAGAATTTCTTTTCATTATATATTCTTTATCTTTCCTGTATCAGAATGATCTCAAGTTCATATTAATTTTTAGTTTATATCTCTCATTATTGCATTTTTATCTTAGCTTTCTTATTTTCTTTATTTTTATTTTTCATTTAGAAATATTTTTGTTTTAATTTTTTGTGATAATTAGATATCTATCATCAATCCTTTCATTTTTCCAGCTCATTATCTTTATCTGTTATTCCTCCTTATATCGTTTGCCATTTGGGTTTCTATAGTATATTAATTTATCTCCTATCATTCCTTTTCTGTTTCCTCCTTCTCGCTTTAGTTTCTGTTCTCTGTCTCACTTGGTGACCTCCTCTATTTTTTTTTTATTTTTTATTTACGGGAACCCAATTTCCGTTTCCTGGGCAACCAGGTAACTTGGTCTAGAAATAACCAACCCTCACCTTCAGACCTGGATTTCACCTCCCCCCCCCCCCACCTCATTATCCTGTCCTCTGTATCTGCTACAATTTCCTCGCTCATTAAATAGGCCTAAGTTTCAACACCGGCCAATTACCTCGGTCACGGATCTGCAGCTCATTTCTCTCTCTCTCTCTCTCTCTCTCTCTCTCTCTCTCTCTCTCTCTCTCTCTCTCTCTCTCTCTCTCTCTCTCTCTCTTCAATAAGCTTGCTTAACGCGACCGCGTTCTTCAGTGAAATCGTCTTTAGTGTGCAATCTCTTTTCCCTATTTCTAGCTATATTTTTTTCCCCGAGTCTTACTTCCCATTCAGCTGTAATCCAATTAGGGCTGGTTTCGTACCGTCGCATTATTGGCAGCGAAGAGGATTACTGGTAAAAGCGATACGGTAATTTTTCTGAATGATTTTGTCCTTCTTTTTTCCTGGATTTTTGGATACGACGGTTGTCAGAAAATGTGCAATATTGCAGTCCTGCTTCCCAGTAAGCCATTTCGAAATAGGTTCCTTCTTTCTTTTTCCTACCTTTTTCTCTGTAATTTTTGTAGTTCTTTAAAAACTGTTAAATAACCTTCACGGTAACCATGAGACTATTTTCGTGTTTTGCTTTGCTTCGCAGAAAACTGAATCATACACAGCATTCTCAACGTGATGCAGTGTCGTAATATTTCGTTCGCAGCTTTTTCCAATCAAATGCTTTCAGATTAGCAGTAAAATAAAAGCAGCTGCAGCGAAAGTGACACTTCCCATACACGTGTGCCCATGTGTGCACCATTTTTCAGTTCACTGATTCAATGCAGCCTTTCAATGTGCCCCTGGCATAGGAGCTCAATTTATGAGATTGGGCTCGTGTATTTCCCATTGAGCAATACGTTCTCTCTCTCTCTCTCTCTCTCTCTCTCTCTCTCTCTCTCTCTCTCTCTCTCTCTCTCGCAGCTTACAGTAAAACTTTTGATGATTTTGATGATTCGAATGATATCCATAATCTCAGTAAAGGCAGATAAAGATATTGATTGTGTGACAGACAACAGAAATTTTGACGGTTTGCTTCCTTCCTTGCTACTCATACAGAGAGAGAGAGAGAGAGAGAGAGAGAGAGAGAGAGAGAGAGAGAGAGAGAGAGAGAGAAGGGGAGGGGGGGGGGCGAAGATTACCTCGTCGAGAGGGCGAAAAGCTCCTTTACACCTCTCTCAGACGAGAATTTCTCTTGTCCGAAAACACTCGGGGTGCCTCTTAAGAGTTTCTGGCTGAAAGGACCTATCACAGTTGACTCTGCGAATCCTATTAACAAACTTCTAAGGTTTTCCTCTGTCCTACTCTCTCAACTTTCAGCTCAATCAGGAGGAATGACAAACTCCGCTTTCTTTCGAAAAAATCATTTGTTCAAAATATTTGCTTTTAATTAACCTGGGTTTTGCATCTTTTTACAAAGTTTATAATTTTTTGTTAAACACTGTTTGCTATTATTTTACTCAGCCTTTGAAATTGTGTGCAGTTTTTCATATCAGATCTCTCTCTCTCTCTCTCTCTCTCTCTCTCTCTCTCTCTCTCTCTCTCTCTCTCTCTCTCTCATTCAAGGAATGTTACAAATTTTTAAATCAAAATTTCCAGAATTTCCATCTCCGCTGTGTTTACTTTCAAAGTTTGTCTGAACAGTGGCATATCTTACGCAATGAATTTAACAAAAACCAAATGCTCATGTTTTACTTCATCAATTTTCACATTTTTCATTCTTTCCTTTGCTCAACGCTTCTGTAAGCGCTATCTACTCTTTAGGAAAATATTTAATTAGCTCATTGCTATATAGGTGATAATCAAAATTACCCTAAACTCTGATTTTTATCCATCCGTTCATTTGAATATAAGGTAACTGTTCATATGAAAATAAAGAATTGGTTATTTCTAAGTAAAATCAATTATAGTGTCACTCAGCTTTGAAGTTCGTTATTTCTCCAATTCAGTCTCTTATGAAAGTTTTCGTTTTATTCCCCGAAACAGGAATGCTTGACCCCCAGTTTCTGGCAGACCAAAAACCGGTGAAGCACCCAGCGCCCTTGGAGAACCCCCGGCTTTCCTCCTTCCTGCTAGGAATGGTCCCGCCACTCTATATAGGCCTCTACATCATAGCCTACTTGGGGTGCTACAAAACCTCCATTTCTGGCGTTGGCGGCCACGGGCGATTCGGAGGTGGTGCGGACATGATGGAAGATTAAGATGTGGAAGTAAGAAGGTGACGGTGATATGCGCGTACTAGAGGCGCCTTCGTCATGCTCTGAACTTGCGTGTAATTGACTTATTTTAAAGTCCTTCGTGTTTCTTATGGATCGACTTAATTACGTTGTAGTCAAAAAACCCTTTCAAACGAAAATGTCCTCTCTTTCACTGGAAACAGAAGTATTAAAATACTTCAAAATGGTATAGCGCAGAGAAATATGAAGTAGTAAATAAAATCATAACAAAACAAAATGTTTCTGATAAGGATATAATTACAAAAGGAGACCTACCTAAGATAAATGTAAGTGAAAAGATAGTGAATTATCTTTGGCCAGAGACCAAAGGGACTGGCAAACTAATGTACAGATCTAGTCCAGACGTGATGGAAATTAAATGAAGGAGAGAATGTAAGGAGTAATCAATCAGGCTTTCATGATTTACGTTGGCTTTGTACTGTACATGAAACTGAATGAAATGTGATTTTAGATTTTCGTTTTTCTTCGAGAACTGGCAAGTTTGTTCTAATGTTATACGAGTAAATGTTATACTCATTGCATGTTTACCTACACACTTCTGCATTCACTTATACGTAATGACTTATGTATCAATAAATTTAAATTTGTTTGTGTGTAATAATTTATGATCGTTATATATATACTTTATATTTATATAAATATGTTTATGTGCAATTATATATATATATATATATATATATATATATATATATATATATATATATATATATATATATATATATATATTTGTGCGTGTGTGTGCGTGTACGTGTTCGTTTTTATGTGTATGCTCCAGAAATGCAATATTTATTATATACCAAAAACTAGTTATTCATCTAAGCATTCATGTCCTGATTCACTACGTCTAGAACAATCATTGTCCCCTGTATATCGTTTATCACATACTTTCACCAGTATTCATTTCCATCAAATATATTTTTGAAGATGAATGGTAAATAACGTCACAAATAAAATATTAATATGATATTCGACATGTGTTATTTATTTCCGTCATGGTATAATCTTTTATAAGCTTAGATAAGAATGTACGGACGCAGGACAAAAATAGTGTTGAAAACATTCTCTCGGTAATCCACATGTGGGAGAGATAATGTAAACAGTTCACTGCTGAGGAAGAAGCTGTCATGCATTTTTGAATAAGGGATAAAGAAGAACTAAATAAAGAGCAAAATGATAGAAAAGAACGGCCGACGGGCTTTACGTTTTTGTGATTTAAGACGTTTTTCCAGGCTGGTAAGGATAAGTTCTTCATTCAAATACCAAGCGCTGTTAAAAATTTAATTTTTATCTACTTTGGGAAAAATGTAGACAATCAGCATGAGAAACGGAAGCGAAAGATAAATAACAAAATGTACGGTACATCTATTATAAATAAATCTGGTTACCACGTTCGTATTGTATTCTTTGAAAAATAATGGACAGCACTCTTAGAAAATCCAGAGAGAAAAGAGGCAATGTTAAAGAAAACTTTCCAATACTCATAAGACATGCGGAAGTAAAAGAACGGCAAAAAACAAATGGTACATTTAGAAAAAATAGAGCGGAGAACTAAGAGAAAATCAATCTCGGCCATTCATCCGATGTCTCAGGACTCAAAGACAAAAGAAGAAGAACGCTAAGATGTCTCGACTCACTGACGGCAGAGGGATGAACGCCCGACGGATCAGTTCGAGTGTAAACATTGAGCGTCTACTCTCAGAATAAGAATCGGCTGTAATATCTGCCAAGAAATGCGAAAAAGCGAGCCTCTTTGATAAGCAGAGAGTAGCTCAAGCAAATAATTGCGAACTGGACGCCTAATCTCTCAGTGCTTTTCCAGTTTTTTCTTCCTTTGTGCTTTCGAGATTAGTAGGGTGTTGCAATCGAAAAAAGCCCTATTCTTTCAGATGTGACTCTCATCGTCATGTAAGGAAGCACGTACACACCCGCAGTCTTTTTTTTTATCTCTAACTTTCTCTTTTTCTTAGTTCTGTTATTTTTTACAGAGTTGATGCACACAGGTTAATTCAACAGGGCAAAACTGAAAATAGAGCTATGAAGTTACCGCGACAGATCGATTAATCAAAAAAATTATTCGACCTATATCAGCGAATGCCACAAGATTCTCCATAGAAATAAAGCAATAAGTAATTAGCGATACAACAACATTTAAGTAACCGTACAATATCTTTAGATTTTTCTTCAGCTAAGGTTAACTATTCGCAAAAAGAGACATATTAAACATTATCTAGCCCAGCAGTTTAACGTGACTAAGAATTACATTGCAAAGCACTTTCAAAGCCCATACCTAGGGCAGGTGAATAAACCATTTTTCGACAAGTTAACGTTATTCCAAAAACTGAAAATGAAACTCCCTTTAAATATATCACACAGGAGAAAGTTGTCATTCCTACTGTGTTTCTGAAAAAAGAAGCACTTTTTCATCCACATAAAGCAGAGGTATAGAACAGAGAGAGGCAACACCAGAGGCAGAGATATTTCTGCAAACGGCTGGTGATAATTAACACTGGATTACAAAAAAAAGTTCTTGAGTCTAGAAA
>NC_089783.1:16711781-16734281 GCF_040412425.1 Macrobrachium rosenbergii | reverse complement strand
CTGTGTCAGCAGCATTATGATTATTGTATTAACTACATGTTCATTTAGCAATTTTAATAAGGTTATTATTTTTCAGTCATTATTATAATGGTTGCTGTTGTTGTTGGTGATGATAATGATGCTACTACTGCTGCAGCAATATCATTATTATTAGCTGTTCTTTAAAATTGTTAATGAGATCATTATTACTAATATTATTATCATTGATCTTGCTGTAGACTGAATAACAGCCCTTAAAAACTTAGAAAATATCCAAACATCTATTATTGCTTTACGATTACCACCATTACAATTATTACCACTGTTGTTATTTTTGTTATAATTCTTATAGTCACTGCCGTTGTTGTTATTGATACTACTCACACCACATTATTAGCTTCATTTTGTCCTATCTTCCTTCACGACATCTCTTAAGACCAGGTATTCAAGGGTTTCTTGCTTATCTTCTGTTATTCCTTGGCACTGTTCTACCCGTAACCAAAGTTATATTGGATAGGCGACGTAATTCGTACCATATTATATATAGCCATGGCTAGATGAGAGCTGATGTTTTGCGTCTGTTAAATATCGGTTCTTGGACAAAAAGGGTGCAGGGACAGAGAGAAAATATAATAAAGTTTTCTTGTGTAAGTTTTATATGCTCTGTTTTACGTTAGAGTGGGTTTTTATAGCAAAGAATATCAAGCATATTATTTTACTATTATACAAGCCTTTTAAAACGCTTCATTTCTAACATCACATAGGGGAGGGAAAAATTAAGGATAATTTAGCACAATAAAAAAATTAAATCAACGCAGAATTTCAGAATAATTATGAAAGCATACATTTGAGGCTATGTACATGAACTTATTATAATTTCTGATTTTTCATCAAGAATGAATCCGAGAAGAAGGCACCATAACAGCCATAAATCATATATGTAGAAACGTTTTAATTTTTTGAAGTGGGTATTATATTAAAGGGATTTGTACTAAAGAAAAACGACGATTCTTATCATGAAAATGGCAGAGTGTAGAAAACAAAATTGAGAAGTCTGTAAAATAATCTCTTTAACCAATCAACCAATTCTTCTAAATACTTCCACCAATAGAAAATTCTCTGAGTTGAAGAAATATGTTTTGTTGTGTTTTAGTACTGCAGAATTGTAGTGAAAAGCTAGGCAAAGGAATACAGATAAAAATCTAATTTCTTTTACTGAGGTCATTTTATTTCAACCACACCCTCTCTCTCTCTCTCTCTCTCTCTCTCTCTCTCTCTCTCTCTCTCTCTCTCTCTCTCTTTATCCAAAGAATGTTGAAAATCTTTAACTCAAAACAGTTTTAGACTTTTCCTCTCGGCTGTGTAAAAAGTCTTTACTACTTTTATGCATTGTTAATAGATAAAATGCGTTTTTCCTAATTTTTACTAATTTATGCAAAATAGAATACAAAATTCAGTCTGGGAAACATTACATAAATCATATTTCAACGAATGGTGTGAAGTTTTAAATAGGAATCCATTTGGACTTTTTTGTTAGTGGTCAAAAACGCGAAATGTAAATCAGGTAATTTCAGTTATTCTTACATAGAGCAGTGTTTTCCAGAATATGTTCATACATATATGGACGCCAATCAATCGACCTTTCAGTGAGATAATCTGTCAGACTCTCTCTCTCTCTCTCTCTCTCTCTCTCTCTCTCTCTCTCTCTTAGTGATTTAATTGTCTGGGTACACGGGAATAAAATGGAAGAATGAATTAATGAGCCATTTGCTAGTAATAAGAAGAATACTATTTCATCCTTTTTATACGATTTTACACTCCGGGTATTAAAATCTGAATTAAAAGACTACCATGCTGCCCGTATCTGAGCAATTACACAAGTTCAGTTTTGTTTTAGGACAAGCATTTTTTTTTTCTGTTTGAAGCTCATATTTTTCCTACTCTTTACCAAGAATGCCTTGATTTTCTGTTTTTCAGATATACTTTTGTAACGGATGTTTCAGTGGTATTAAGAGAGTCCAGAGAATGATAGTTTCACCGCTGCACTCTGCGGCCTTCCTCATATCATTTGCGTTAGAAATTTTGATTTTATTACTCGAAAAATCTTTGGGTTTAGTATTAAAAGGACGCCAAAGTGTATGGATTTTGGTAATTACTTTTCTCTGCTACATGATCGATATATATGAATTTAGTCGAGCTTATTTTATATTTATGCAAGTATATACAGAAAACACACAAACGCAAATATATATATATATATATATATATATATATATATATATATATATATATATATATATGTGTGTGTGTGTGTGTGTGTATACATACATATATACACTTGTATATTATATACACACACACACACACACACACACACACACACACATTATATATATATATATATATATATATATATATATATATATATATATATATATATATATATATATATATATATATATATATATATATATATATATACATACATATACATACATACATACATACATATATTGATAGATAGATATACCTGTGCTTGCAATTGCAAGCATAAAGTACTCTCGCACAGAAATACTGCTGTAAGCCAAGATAACAATAAAAAACAGAGCACTGACGTATGGACTTTCAAACAATGACTGACTTCAAACAAACGAAGTAAAGTGGAAACTGAAAGGAACTTTCCTTGTTCGCAGAATGGATCGATTAAAGAAAATTCCAGAAGCTATTTACAAGTTCTTCGTAAAGAAAGGTCCTCCGCAAAGAGCGAGAATTGCAGAAACACAAACTTTTGTCTTTTAGAGGATTTCATTTACGACCCGAAAACATTTTTAGGTCATTCCCGTTCACGAGCTCGGAACGTTTTCAGGACAAAGAGAATGCCATCTCACGTCATTATTTGGACGACATGGATTTGTCCGAATGAAGCGTTTTTGACGAATTGTCATCCGAGGTGTCTTTTAAAAGAGGCATTTTCTCGCAGAGTACCTTCCTTTCAGATTCAGTTTTCAGCTTTTTGCTTTGGTCAATTTTCCCAGGAGTTTTCGTGGTGTAACAAATAGAGCGATACACTTCTCTGCGACGAAAACTTAAAAATGCGAGGTTGTTTTATAAAAAATATTCATTATTATTGCATTGAATTTTATTGTTTTCTATATTATTACTAACTGAACAACCCGGAGGTGCCTGGGAAATCTCTGCATGACAACCGATATACTCTCTCTCTCTCTCTCTCTCTCTCTCCCCTTCCTATCGGGCCTGAACTTGGACTTAAAGGGCATCGGGAGTTTCACTATTCATCTCAGCGACCTCGAAAGCTATGGATTAGACACTTATATTTGTCATTTTCGATTATTTTTACATGTCACCCCCTTCCCACCCCCTCCTCACCCCCTCCCTATTGGTGCTGAACTTGGATTTAAAGGGCATCGGGAGTGTCACTATTCTTCTCAGGGACCTCAAAAGCTATGGATTAGCCACTAGTATCTTTTGTTTCGGTTACTTTTACATGTTGCCACCTTCCCACACCCTTCTCACCAACCCCCCTTCCTATCAAGCCTGGACTTGGACTTGAAGGGCATCGGGAGTATCATTATTAATCTCAGGGACCTCAAAAACTATGGATTAGACACTAATATCTGTCGTTTCGGTTATTTGTACATGTCACCCCTTCCCACCCCACCTCCCTATCGCTGCTGAACTTGGGCTTGAAGGCCATTGGGAGTGTCACTATTCATCTCAGCATCCTCGAAAATTATGAATTAGAGACTAATATCTGTCATTTTCTGTAATTTTTACATTTCACCCCTTCCCACACCCTGTCCCTGCCACTTTGGTGCCAGTGGTGTCTTACTGCCACAGTGTTCTTTCCCAGACGGTAAGTCATATGTATACCAACTCTGGCCGAAATTGCTCAATGCATTTCAGAGTGTATGTGGATCATACACACACACACACACACACACACACACACACACACACACACACACACACACACACACACACATATATATATATATATATATATATATATATATATATATATATATATATATATATATATATATATATATATATATATATATATATATTTACAAATCTTCATATATGTATGTGTGTTTGTTCCTGAAATAAAATTCTTTCCAGTGACATTTTTCCATCAACTAAAAAACAAAAATTGAAAAGCATTTTTTTTCTATCAGCGACGTATTCACGGCCTCATAGCTGTAGTTTCAATAAGAGGCAATGCCGGCCAAAAGAGGAAAAAAAAAATCCGATATCTAGCCTGACCTGCTGATGTATATCGAAAATGAAACGTAGCGTCTTTCTATTATTGTTATTACTTACGTCTGTATGTGTGTGTATGTGTATGTACGTGTGTGCGTTTGCTCGCCCACGAGAGCGCGTATATCCAGCAGAGATATCCTTAGCGAGTGAGTATAATTCGTTCAGCCTGAGCGTTTTACTTTTCTCATTTCACCAGCGATTCACAGCATGACGTCCTGGTCAGCACCATGCCTAACGGTAAATTAAACTCAGAAATTTTGTTATTACGTTCCCTTGCGGCGTTCGGTATGTGCCCTGTTTGTGCGCGCCAGCTTGCGGGTGTTCCTTAAAAGTCATAGAACATAAACACACACACATACATACATCCATTTACATATTTATAGCTTACCATTTCGACCACTTGACTAAGTGGAAATAGTTTGTATTATTATTATTATTATTATTATTATTATTATTATTATTATTATTATTAGTAGTAGTAGTAGTAGTAGTAGTAGTAGTAGTAGTAGTAGTAGTAGTAGTAGAAAAGGCATTGACGTGACATAGGATTTTATTATATAAAGCCAAGAAACGATATTTAACTTCTCGTTTTCGTCACATTTTTTTTTTAACTCACACTCATGTGTATGAGTAGAACTCTCAGAATAGCATCACAAGTATAAAATGTCTTGTATCTTTACAATTGCTACAACATTTTTAAAATCTAAGAATTGTCTGTTTGGTGCTGAATATGTGTATACACAGCAAGGACATTTAACCGTTGCTTTTACGATCGCTGAAACGCATTAGTTTGTTAAGCAACATAACTTTAAATTAGAGGGAATTTTTGGGCAATTTCCTAATGGTGGTGGAAACTCCACCAGTCTACTAAGCTTACAAATAAATCTCTATATTTTAAATCTAATGATCACCAACAATCATATCAAATGGTTTGAGATATCAGTGCTCTAAAAGTAAGGACCATGATGACAGCTCTTACTCTATATATGAATGATCATGTTTCCGTTTTCAACAACCAGATTAAGTGGTTAACTTAACTGACATTTGTTCCTTCAGACTGATTTCCATTTTACATTCTCCCGTGTTCCTTAAAAGTCATAGAATCTCCCTAAATGTGTAGGTCGTTGTAACAAAAAAGCAGAAATCTAAAAATCAAACGGATAGGTAGGTCATGTATAAACAACTGCCTCGAAAAGACTAAAGCCTATTACCTTTCTGACTCAGAGTTTAATTAACCTTTGAACACCTTATCTGGGTACTAATTGAGACGGGTAGCAGTCCTAAGTGGCTTCCTAATAAGCCTAAAGTTTCAAAGCACGATGATATCATGAAAGTTAACGCCTAAATAAAGCTGTTTCCCTAATTGCTACTATTTGACAGTAGACATTCTTTCGTACGTATTTTGCGGGTGACTCAACTAGGAGCACAGTTGCTGTGCGCGTTGCAAACTATGTTATTGTTTTTTGTCAAGACGAGACACTTTTTATTCTTATAATTTTTTCCCTGTCTAGTTCTGAATTCATGTAGTATTTTACCATAGATTATGACTTTGTACCTTGAAAATGGATGTTAACTTCTACTTTAAATGCAAAGAACACGGCATTTTAAAGGTTTTCATTTTTCAAACAAACTATTCGTTAACATAATGTTATATATGCATATAGATTTATAAATATATATATATATATATATATATATATATATATATATATATATATATATATATACATATATGAGGTTGTGAATACCTCGTTGATAGAGAAAAAATATCGTTTTATTTTTAGTTTTAAGTCAGCAGAAAAACGGTGATGGAAGGAATTTTATTTTAGGAACAAACACATACACACGCACACACCCATACATACACACACCCACACAAATATATAATATGTATATATATAGGTGCGTGTGTGTTGTGTGTGTGTGTATTTTCACACATATTAAGCCATAAGTATTGGTTAATATTTACACCTAAGGAAAATTAAAATAGATAACCGCTTCGTCTCCGTCAGGATTCGAACCATTGCCTGGCTTAGAAACAGCTATAGACAGTGACTCTGAACATATGATTATCACGATATATATATATATATATATATATATATATATATATATATATATATATATGTATGTATGTAAATATATATATATATATATATATATATATATATATATGTGTGTGTGTGTGTGTGTGTGTGTGTGTGTGTGTGTGTGTGTGTGTGTACAGTAGCGCCCACAGAAATTTGATCAAGGGGGCCACTTTTCCATCTCACCCAGTCTCCCCCCCCCCAAATTGATGAAGACCCAGCCCTACCTATGAAAGTTGTAGGCCTACCACCAAACAACAGATTTAAATACTGCTTTATTTTCAGATATTATTACAAATGAAGCAACATTAATTTTGCAATAAAAAAATACCAAAATTATTAGTGAATGATTCAAAATCAAAATGGTATATGAATTAGATCTTCATTTCGAAATCTTATAAATCCCGTAGTGCCTTTGATTAATCTTAGATTATCGTGAAAGACAAACTATTTAACAATATGAAGTCAAGTCGCCTCTTGACCTTTCTAGAAAATATATTGGTGACAGAAGAAATAATTTCCTGATGATTTTCTGATAAGGCATAGGTGAATATATAATTTGGCAAGACCATTCAGTCGATCTTATCCCGTTGTTGCTCTTCTATAGCTCTTTACGAGATTGAGGGAGAAAAGCTCCTCTCGGGAGATCCAGAAGAAACAGGCAAAGATGTATATATCTCTAACAGAATTCTAGTTGCTGGATAATTTTCAGAACACCTTTCTATAATCTTGCACGCTGACAGTGGGAGAGAGTCCTTTTCAACTGTATCCCACCTTCCTCTCCTAAGTTTGTTTACAACTTCATATTCCTCAGCATCGGTTATTATGGTCAAGTATATAATTTTTATACATATTCAGTGCAGGGACCAAGTCCTGCAATGTTTTGCGACTGAAACAACTTGGCATCAATGGACACAATGACCTAGCGACACTGTGATAATTAGCAAATCTATCATGAAACTGAGCAATGACGAAATCCAAAAATGGCAAAAAAAAAAATGGCTCTCTTTTATTATATACCTCTACATTACTATATTGGGGGGGGGGGGGGTTTAGATCTGTATCGCTGACTAATAGCTACTCTGGGCATTTTAACTTCAATATTTAAGGTACTTGAAATTTCTGCGGCAGATTCGAAACTTTTTTTGGAAGCCTCTGTCATTAGCATGCATTTCAGTAACACTCTGCTCTGTAACTTTGATTTGGGTTGAACACTTAGGCATATCAGTTTGTGCTGATTGTAGTGGTTGAGCGAGGGGTTTAGTTTCAGTAAGAACTGCTTCTAATATGCAGAGAAACAACAAATTCAAAATCTAATTTCTTGAGAAAATTTCTAGCATTGTTTGGTGATTTCCAAGTGGCTATTTCCTCAAGCGCTTTAACAATGTATTGCAACATTTTTTTTTTATTATTATGATGGTATCATGTCTTTCTACCCGTCTCGTATCACCGAATTGCTTGAGTCTCACTTGCCTACTTTGTTCACTAACAACCTCTTTCTTAACAAACTCTTCTAAAACATTTGTTCGTTGTGGAGAGACATGAAAAAAGTGAACAACCTCAGACACATCACTCCAACAGTCACGAATCTCGGCTACCTGACTTGAGTTGGAAATTAACAAATTTAAAGAATGTGCAGCGCAATGAACATAAACTGCTGTAGGGCTTTGCTTCCTGACGAGGGGTTGACACCCCGTAAGTAATCTTACAGTACGACCCAAACGAGTGAATACTAAAATCATATGTTGCTTTTTTTTTATTTTTATTAAGGTTAGGTAAGCTAAGCACTTAAAAAGCCATAGCCAACTTAAAATTAGAGGTGCTGTATTTACAACGAGGTAGCACTTGCCTATCCAACTTCACTGTCACGAGTAGACTTAGACATTACGTAGATAGGCTTATCCCAATGACAAGTGCTGCTTCGTTGAGTAATACTGTTGTAAATATAGCATCTCTACTTTTAAGTCGGCTGTGGTTTTTTTAAGTGCTTAGCTTACTGTACATCAATAAAAAAAAAAACAGCAACATATGATTTTAGTATTCAGTCGTTTGGGTCGTAACCTATGATTATTTGAGGGATGTTGCGCCATCGTCAGGAAAAATTTTGCGTATGTGCTTATATGTAAGTTAAACTCTGAGCCAACATTCAATCCCTAAGCAAGAACAGTTACTTTTACGCGTGCTGAATATTTTTATTTTTTCAATCAAAAGAAAAAGTGTGGTCAGTTAATACTGTTAGCTCTCTAAGCCTAAGGAATAGGATCACCTTTTAAAACTTTACTCCGTTTCAGCCAGTTCATCCAGCTGCCAGTTTGAAATCATTGTCAACTAACTTTTTTTTTTTTGGCTTATTCTACCGTAGGGTCATTGCCCTTCGTCCATAAAAACTATTTTGTGTTTGTGTGTGTGTGTGTGTGTGTATGTGTACTACACAGTACCTTACAGTTAATTGAACAAAAGAAAAATCTAAAACTAAACAACGGCTAGTGGCTAACCTACTATCAACAGCAGAACTGGATGGATGTATGTAACCTTTTTGTTATCAGAATGGCTGATAAGGAGGAGGCGTATGACGGTTTCCGACAGAAATTAATTCGAAACACAGCAATACCTCGAGAAAGGGTAGCTTTCACAGTTCACTTTGAAACTGGTTAGTAGAATTTTCAAAATATCAAATTTTCAAATATAGAAAAGTCTCGGTGAAAAGTTTGTAATCTTAAAGTTAAGTCAAATGTGGACTTGTGCATATAAAAACCAAATGAGCTTTAGTCTCATAGGTGTCACTACCAAACAAAACAAGCTTACATCACAGTACTTACAGACTGCTTTTCTTAAAACAGCCTCTAATGGATTTCTGACTGGTACTGCTCGGCTGGGTTTTAAACCCTTGCCACCTGATGCTGCACGAGCCTCCGATTTTAGGAAACCAAGAACGTTTATGAACTACAAGCTGTCAAATGGTGCACAGCACTGTTTTGTGGCGGTCAGCGTTGGAACTTGGGAGAGAATCCGTCCCTTCCAAATTCTAAAACACGCCTAATACCGGTACACGTCACATTGTCCATACAGTACAGGGCTCAAATTGTAACTTCCAGAGTCACCTACAAAGACTCTCTCTCTCTCTCTCTCTCTCTCTCTCTCTCACACACACACACACACACACACACACACAAACACACACACACACACACACACATATATATATATATATATATATATATATATATATATATATATATATATATATATGTATGTATGTATATACGTACATATACATATATATACATATATATATATATATATATATATATATATATATAATTATAATATATATAAATATATATTTATATATAAATTTTCTTCACCTCGGCTTAGAGAGGGGCCACTTGTCCAAGTGCCTCCTCCCCAGCGGGAGCTACTGTATATATAAATATACACATGCATACATATATATACAGATATATACATATAGTATACATATATTTATATATAGATAGATATTATAGATAGATATATGTATGGATATGAACATATACATACACACACACACACACACACACACACACACACATACATATATATATATATATATATATATATATATATATATATATATATATATATATATATATATATATATATGTGTGTGTGTGTGTGTGTATATATATACATACATGTATATACATATAATATACATATATTTATATATGTAGATATATATATATATATATATATATATATATATATATATATATATATAAAGAGCCTATATGTATATAATATATATGTATACATATATTGTCCCTTTATACATTTATATGGTCAGAGTCACTGTCTATCACTGTTTCTAAGCCAGGCAACAGTTCGAATCCTGCGGTGGACGAAGTAGTTATCAATTTTAATTTTCCTTGGGTGTAAATATTAATCGATATTTGTGCGTTAATATTTGTGAATATAAAAAGTCATGCCTGCAAAACTGCATAAGTGACAAATATATATAGATATATATATATATATATATATATATATATATATATATATATATATATATATATATATATATATATATATATATATATTTATATGTATAAATATATATATTTATTTATTTATTTATAGCCTAAATATACATACATGTATATGTGTTTGTTCCTGAAATAAAATTCTTTCCAGTGCCATTTTCCTGTCGACTGAAAAATAAAGATTGGAAAACTTTTTCTTCTATCAGCGACGTATTCACGGCCTCATAGCTGTAGTTTCAATAAGAGGCAATGCCGACCAAAAGAGAGAGAGAGAAAAAATCCGATATCTAGCCTGACCTGCTGATGTATATCGAAAATGAAACGTAGCGTCTTTCTGTTATTGTTATTACACTCTCTGGCTGCGGCCAATAGGCTTATGTCTGCATGTGTGTGTGTGTGTGTGTGTGTACGTGCGTGCATTTGCTCGCCCACGAGCGCGCGTATATTCAGCAGTGATATCCTTAGCGAGTGAATATAATTTGTTCTGCTTGAGCTCTTTACTTTTCTCATTTCACCAGCGATTCTCAGCATGACGTCCTGTGGTCTCCGCCATGTTTAACGGTGAATTAAACTCTGAAATCCTGTTATTACGTTCCCTTGCTGCGTTCTGTATGTGCCCTTTTGTGCGCGCGAGCTTGCGGGTGCTTATCACCTATCCCTTCGGCTTTCTTCTTCATGCTCCCGTAAAGCATGCGCTAATTGTTACCTGGTTTCTGTTACAATGAGCTCGATAATTTCGCTCAGTTTGATTTGCACCTCATGATAAAATGAAAATATTAGTTTGTTATTGATTTGTTTACTTTTATGGCGCATGGATAATTGATTAAGATAAAACAATCTCGTCTTATATCAAGGTTGTTAATTCATTTGATTTTTTTCAGCATATGATTACACTTATCAAATTGCAATGCTTTCTTTAAAGATTAGACTCAGAAGCTCTACTTCTATTCACTAAAGAGGCCATCACAAAATAAAACAAGTAAAAAATGCGCCGAAGAAACTTCGGCGCAATCGAGTTTTCTGTACAACTTATAATCAAGGCAACCGAAAATAGATCTATCTTTCGGTGGCCTCGGTATAACGCTTTATAAGCCGCTGCCCATGAAACTTTCAGCCACGGCCCGGTGGTAGCATGCCCTAAAGTGTTGCCAGACGCACGATCATGGCTAACTTTAACCTTAAATCAAATAAAAATTACTGAGGCTAGATGATCAACATACCAATTTGCAGCCCTCTAGCCTCAGTAGTGTTTAAGATCTGAGGGCGGGCAGGAGTGCGGACAGAAAAAGTGCGGACGGACAGACAAAGCCATCTCAATAGTTTTCTTTTACAGAAAACTAAAACGATGAGATCATTGAAAAAATTATTCCACGCGACGTGAAAAACAAACACTGTGAAAATATCGACGCATCACACGACCAAGGACACGGAGGGGTTGTACTTGTAAGAGTTCGCGCTCGTTCCAACATTCTACGGTCATCTGATTCTCACAATGAAGATTATCATCTGCTGAGGATGTAGGTTTACGTTTAACGAGATCTACGACGCTTTGATAATAACAGTAATAATAATAGAAATGATAAGGTCAGCGATATCCAGGTATCCTTTGAAAATAACATTAATAAAGGAACAAGTTTTTTCTTTTTATATTTTGTTTTTGGGAAGATTGTGCTTCAGTGAAATCTAATGTCTGTGTAATTGTAGACAGATTGATAGATCGTTACTGTGAAGTCGTTAATAAATTATAGTCTAATACAAGACTGCGTTCACTGATTGCATCAAAATGGAAAAGGCTATATATCAATACAAATGATTCTCTTTCTGTTAGCAATGTCAGACCTCATGGCACAAACTGGACGACGAACGAGACCTTGTTGAGTTGCTCAATAAATGAGTTTCGTTCACGCATTAGCGCTTTGTAGACCATAATTCTCATATGTTTTAATCACCCTTGAAAACCCCGCTTTTGCATTTCATGGCTATACTGAAGTTTACGTATCCTTTCCCTTTAGGAAAAAAAAAAACGGGATTCATAGATTACCATAAGCTGTGGTTCGGATTCCACAATAAGCTGTAGGTCCCGTTGCTAGGTAACCAATTGGTTCTTAGCCACGTAAAATAAGTCTAATCCTTCGGGCCAGCCCTCTCTAGGAGAGCTGTTAATCAGCTCAGTGGTCTGGTAAAACTAAGGTATACTTTTTTGTATGCATGAGGTCTATCAAGAAAGGGCGCGCATTCTTTAAGGAAAGTTATTGGACAAGATGACCAAACTATCATGCGTTGTTTCTTGCGAATCAAGACTGATAAACCATTGTTCTTTGTTTCCAGTCTCAAAAATTCATTTATTTTACTTACTTTTTTTTTCGTAGGAAACTAGTGTCATGAAGTACCACACCCTTTGCACGTCCATACTTCAAAATTCATCGATTCCAAACTTATTTATGGATTAGTTTATGAATATTTCATACAGTTACTAATGGATGGCTTCAGCCATTATTGTACAATTTTATTGCCGCAAGATTTGTACCTGTAGTTCGTTGTTGTCAGCAAGATAAACTTTCAAAAAATAATTAATACAGCAAAGTTCCTAAACCCTCTCAGAAGACGATTAAATTGTAAATTATTGTGCGATTTTTTCTGTAATAATTATATTATCAGCCGTGCGTTTTATAGTTAAAACGCAACCAATTGATGCGTCCAACCGAACAAAATGATTAAAAGGTTAACTGTAAAATGTGCATAAAGTAAGCTAACATTAAATCCACAACACCTTATACTGTTTCCTGTGCATCAAAGTTCCTTGTTCTTAGCCAAGTAAAATAAGTCTAATCCTTCGGGCCAGCCCTAGGAGAGCTGTTAATCAGCTCAGTGGTCTGGTTAAACTAAGGTATACTTTTTTTTCCTGCTTCGTCACTCTTGGTATGCATGCAAACAAAATTAGCTGGTTATCAAATCAATGCGAGATGCTTCTTCTTTCATGTTACTCTGTTGTTCACTCAAGAATTTCATTTAGAATTTATTAATAAACTTCTTTAACTAGTGCTTTTGAAACTAATAAAAACATTCTGTATCATTTTATGAGATATCCGAAATCAACCGCGCCTCAGACAAAAATAAAAGTAACTACTGAACGCGAAAAATTAAATGAAAGTTATTGAAGGTAATAAAGAAATAGAGTTTGATATGCGGATTTTCAAGGGTAGCAATGATATTCTTCACACTATAAAGATATGAACACAACACCATGTTGAATTCTCTTGACGTAGAATGAAATCACAGGGTCTAAATTGCAGACACAGAAGGTACGACCGGCAAATGAAATATCAAAATTATTCAACTTATTGTGAGCTAATTAAATTGTTTGTCTTATTACAGTTTCGCAACTGTTATTATCTTTGAAAATCCAAACAACACCTTTCCTAGCAACGAAATTATTAGACAAGAGGAAATAACGAAAACAAGTATTTGAGCAACGGAGGTGGCCAAAGTAGCAATATAATAATAACGGTTGACTTCTTCACAAGAACAATATCTAACCTGAACGGAGAAAAATGCTTGTCCTAGAAAACCATACAGCAAACTCCACTTCTGATTTAAATTGGATAATACAATAATGTGGGAACTTGAATTTCGTCACAGCGAAGATTTCCAATTCTTATTTCTTATAAAATAATAATACTCTCATACTCTTATATTCTTATACTGAACACACCATAAATTGTTTAAACCAGAAAGTTGCTTATGTTATAATTCAAAGAAATCCTGCATCTATTCCGCATTAAGCTAATAATATGTATAAGGAATTATCGGTTAATTACTCTCGTACATGATTTCATACTCGGTTAAGTCTTGTGTTACTAAACAAACGATCTAGTTCAAGAACATTTAAGGAAATTTTAGTGCTTTATTTTCACTAATATTCAATACTGGATAAGATCACCTGATATCACGAAGCCAAATCAGAAGTTTCTCAATACTCTGTTTTCTCCGTTTTTTTTTTTTTTGTGGGGCGAAGAAAATCTTATTCAGGACATTCAGTATCTTCATACTGTTTCTCATTTATAGCAAAGTACCATAACATTAGTGATCGGCTTTTCAAAAATAAACCTGTTCCCCTATGAAATGTCCCCCTACAACCGGCCCCCCCCACAAAAATTAGCCATCATTCTCCTCTTTATCCATAACTTCATCGTTGAATATGGTAATAAAGCATATATGTATAAACTTTTAGAGGTGCATAAATCCGTACAAAAATCTCCTCAGCAGCCCGTTTATGATCCTAGAGCCGAAAATTTTTGTTTTCATTATTTAAATTTTTATTCAGTTGTTCATTTTAGAAAAGTCTTTATCCTCAGGGCTATGTATTTCATTTTTTGGCAAAAACTCTTTTTCATACCATTTCGATAAAAATTTTTTTTCGAAATGATTTGTACTTCATTACTTTATTACAATGATAACAGGATTTACAGTGGACATGACACAGTTTACAAAACAGATGGAGACAGAGAGAGAGAGTGAGTGAGAGAGAGAGAGAGGATAAAAATTGTTAAAAACATTCCAAAATGCAGAAATTAGATAAATAAATCAAATTACCATAGCTGAAAAAATTGGAAACGATAATGAATATGAGATATAAAGGAAAACAGAAAAAAAAAAATAAAAAGAAAAAGGATCGGGTAACGTGATTTGCATAAATTACTTGATTTCGAGAAGTCGTTAGCTAATTTGATAAAACAAAAATACAAAGGAAATTCAAGGAAATATTAAGCTGTTCATTATATCCCATCATTATCATAGAGCTCCCAGACATCACTTCCTCAAATTATTTCAGAGAATTGTCCGCTTATTATCCATTTAGAACGAGAGTTTAAAGGCAAATCCATTAAAATAAATAAAATAGCTTCTGTTGCTGTTGTTTTTCAGTTAATTAATGCTTTAATTACAAACTTTTGCAAATTCCCAAGAATTTTTATGGCAATCACATAATTTGTCCTTAAAAATTCAGTGTTAACTACAGAATTTTTTGGAAAAATAATATTGATTTTGTAGCAAAAACGAACTTCCTTCAGCGTCATTCAAACACTTTCTGAACAATACTGTCAATTCTGCTAAAAGAATTAACGTACTCGAGGTTAAACAAAGATACTCTATAAAATTTTACTGCAAAAGAGAGAGAGAGAGATCTTTCGATGCTTGCCAGAAAGGTTCTGAAAGTTGATATTGTTATTGATTTCCGAATTGACATTATCCCACTTGATCCTTCACGATAGAGCAGTTTTGAAAATTCACATTTCAATACTTTTTGTATTCTGAATAAGTATCTTTTCAAAATCATATGAGTCCTGAATAAGTATTTTCTGAAGAGCTGTCATGTCTCCCTGCTTGTCGTAATTAAGCAATTCTTTTAAAGTTCATATCGTCACAAGGCTTTTGAACATATCGTTTTAAAGTCCTATGTCTTGTGTCGTCAGGTTATGAAACTCATTTCTGAAATATCCCCTGGGACTGAAGCCATGACGAGATAATGAAGCCAAGGTCCCTTTTATGTCTGGAGGAGGCGAAAAACAAATAGCCAGTTCAAAGAAAATCTCAAAAGAAGAGACGACGAACGAAAAAATATGAATCTTTGCCTGTATTTCGCGGTGACGCCGGAGTCCACAAATGAGGAGGAGTCAACCTAAAGCCGTTTGGTGCAGAGGGAAAATAAAGAGAAGGGAGAAAAAAGAAAAACGAGTGTGCAAACAGAAACGAAGACAGAGAAGAAAGATAGAGGTAACAAAGGAGTTTTTTCTTCTCTCTCTTTTTTTTCCTGAATTATTGCGCTTCTCTTGCTTCTAGCCTCACCTGTGCCACGAGGTTACACGTGGTAACCATCAGGTACACTCCTCTGCCCAAACCTCATGCCTAATTGGTGTCTAAATGCCGACAGCATGTACAGAGGACCGGGAGAAACGCGGCAAATACCGGGAGGTCACCCATGTTGTCGACACATGACAACTCATATGGCACCGCAAGAAATCAAACGAGAATCTATCATGCTAATGGCCGCTCTGGTAACTTTATATAATGATACTCGCCATTTCAGATTAAAAAATAACGACTTTCTTCGCGGTTGGTGGCATGTGTGTGCACTTTTTATACGCTTTACACATTCTCGTGTCATAATTTACCCTCGATTCTTTATTTTTTTTTCTTATCTCATCTTTTTATACCCATTAACTCCTCGAGGGTTTAAATCTCAGTCGTCGATAAGCGATTTTCTCGTCTTGGATAAATGGAGTATCGTTCCCTTAATAGCTGCATGTGAAAGAAATAGATTTCACCTGGAAGTCTTAATGGGATGATTATTCAATAAGTCATAGCTATAAAAATAGCCATACTCATAATGATGGTGATGATATTCAAAATAAATAAACGACTTTAATATTCACAAATGGCAAGGATATTTATTAATAGCTGTGGCTGTAGTTGCAGCAGTCGTAATAACAGTTATGATAGTAATGTTGTAAGAAAAACAAAAATAAGATGACAGTTTTTGCATCAATCAGATTAGATATCTTTTACAGAAGAAATTATATATATAACTCATGTTTTATAAATATTTATGACTTAAAGCACAAATATTTTAAATCAAGATAACCAAATTTGTGTTAAGATCTAATAGCTGCAAAATTCACTCGATTAACTAATTTTATTACAGAAAACAATAAACAGTGAGCTTTTTCGCACTATTGGCTCTAGATGAAGAGAATTGAACTTGTTTGTGACATTCAACAATTATTTATGTGAGATGAATGATTTTATATTCTTATCTCAATGATGATTTATTATCTAAAAGAGCCAACGATTGTTTAAAGACGTCATAAAGATTTAATGTAAACACTAACACCAAGTTCTTAGCTCTCTCTCTCTCTCTCTCTCTCTCTCTCTCTCTCTCTCTCTCTCTCTCTCTCTCTCTCTCTTTCAATCAAGGCCAACAAGGCCTTTGGGGGAGATTAATGGAAAAAACTTAGCATAAAAGATGCAAACTTGAGTAAAAAATAAATAAGAAATTGCAATAAATGAAACATCTCATACATCACCTTGTTGCTGTTGGGTTTGTTTATGAAAATGGAATAGATATTTCGCTTACTTTATTTTTTTTTTCAGATAACTTAGTTCATAATAATTTTACTATGTGTATTGCCAGTTCTTTCTTAAACAGAGGAAAACATATACAATCCTCTTTGCATAATGACCCTCTCAAATTTTTCCCTCTGTTCTCCCCTCTGGTTTTCAGCTGTTTTTTTTTTCTCTCTCTCTCTTAATTGCATTAAGAAAACATCTTACTTTCCACCCATTTTCTTTACATATATTTATTCAATATTCCCATTTATAATCTCTTCCCACGCTTTTCATATTATTTTGTTTGATAATATCATCTATCATCTTTTACCACGAAATAGTCGTCATGGTTTAAGCGACCTACTCGTGCAAGATTGTTACTTAATTATCCATGAATGTGACGTCACAAATATATTCACCTGTCTGGCACAGGTTAATGAGCTACCACATGTAGAAATTCAGCATGGCCAGAATACCTTTCAGCCAACTGTCACTCAGATGGTGCTTACTCTTTAAGAATTTTAACAAAAACAGAACAAGGGCAAAACTTAAAGGATTATGAAGATGGAAATATTACTGATATAATCATAGAATACCGAAACTTCAATTAAAGGCGACTTTTGTTATATAAATTAAAAGTCTGTGAAGACCGGAACAGTGTTGATATCTCAACTAAAGCTTATCTATGACGAATATACACAAACGATCTTCTTGGAGTGCGCTATGTGAGCTGGAACCCGGCGCTGCTGTCTCCCCTATCCTCCCGATCCCCTACCTACCCTGGCCCCACCCGAGACGGACAAACAAGTTTGCAGGAGGAGGGTGGATGTTTCCCCTACCCTCCCATTCCCCTACTTACCCTGGCCCCACCCGAGACGGACAAACAAGTTTGCAGGAGGGGGGTGGATGTTTCCCCTACCCTCCCATTCACCACCTACCCCGCCCCCACCTGGGGCGGACAAACCGGTTTACAGGAGGTGGTTTGCTGTGTTATATCTCCCCTACTGTCACCCGGGGGAGGACAAACAAGATCCACTCATATTTTATTATCATAGATTTTGGTTGGATTTTTGTAAGAATCATCTCCATACAATAAAACCCATTGGATATCCATATATTTTTTCCATTGCGTAACGATGTGATCCTAAGGGTCATAAACAACATATTGAGACTTGCCATCAACCATCCAGGGTAAGGTCTTCTTACCATTAGCACCTACATAAGTTTTTAGAGAGAAGGTACCTCTGCCCGAGCGCCCTGACAGTGTGGAGCGTTCTTATGGTATATAGTTGCCATCTAGATCCCATTCAGTATAACCCATTATATCCGGACTGATACAGACAAGGCCCTGCTGGATAATGAAATATCCGGATATTTCATTATCCAGCTTTTCAATACCAAATAACCCTATACACTAAATATGCTTATAAGCAACAACCAACACTCTTGAAATTGAAAAATGGATGCTAACCAAAATTAACTACATTATTTCCCATATCATTAACAAGATACAATGTATGCATATACTACATGCCCACACATATCACACGACACTTTAGGTATTGTAGAATATTTTTGCAAAAGATGAGTTGCACTTCTTTCCTATTTTGCCCCACAAAAATACAATAATATCTACACAAAAATGAAAAATAAAAAAAAAGGTAAAATCTTTCTCTCTCTCTTACCCAACACACAATGCTGTAGGTATACTATATATACAGAACACTAATGTATAACATGACTAAAACTTTTTTTTCATATTTATGTCTACACACAATAAGAAATACAATTAAAAAATAAAAACAAAACTTTTCTCTCTCACGTACCTATGTGCAGTGCTGAAACTACATATGATGGCTGGACTTCTACAAAATGTGTCATCAAGGTCCTGTATCTCCTGTACTTCCTCGAGTTCACGAAGTGAAGAAGTGGTCGGAAGAGGCTTTGAGGTGCCTAAATGGTCTTGTTCATCAAGAGGTGGCAGAGGCACTTAAGATTCCTGACTGAATGAACAACAACAGGGTTGATCCCTAACAACAGGGTTAGGGATCTGAAGAATCTGTTGAAGATACTCTGATGATAAGAACAAAGATACTGCTTTCCAGTCAGCATCCTCATCATTTCTCGAATGCCTCCAGCAAACTCCAAGGCCCTGGGGAGGGCATTATGGTCAATGTTAGTATCAAAAATCATCCTCGTGTGTTAAACGAAAACACTTATTGTGATGCAGACTCATCTGTGTTATTGTTTTCACCTTCAGGGGCTTCCTCCTCCATCTCACCAGCAGCAACTGCAGTGGCTATCTTACTGTTGGACAAAAGTTGGAAGCCAGGATCGCCACTGACATCATCCAGTCACTACCATATGTCATCCTTGGGAATGTTGTTGTCTCCCTTGGCACATAAGTTGCCGATGCCAAAGCCTCAGAAGTTGATCATACCATCTTCACCATTCAGGATAGGATTCTAAGCATTCTCCAAGGTCTGTATGATAGCATCCTCCTAAACATCTGCAAAGTTGTAGATGGCAGATTTGAGCAAATACTTTTTCAGATTCTCCACACTGCTTTCCTCGTGTGTATCCAAGCTTTACTCCTTTTGTTCATCCTTGATCACTTCCATCACCTCCTCCAGTATAGCCATATCATTACAACAATAACACCTTGGTCCATCAGTGGAATGGATGCAGTCGTATTAGTAGGTAAAAGCATGACCATAATATGACCTTCATCATCAGTCAGTTGGGTTGCACATTGTCCGCAAGGAACAAAGCCTTCAATTGATGTATAGCAATTCCAAGGTCCTGTGTCTGATGACCAACAACCTTCTTACAAAAGTGGTTATACAACCTATTAGAAATGATCTTGGAGGTGAACCAAGCCTTCACTGAATGATGCCATATCACTGAGAGATTATCCATCAACCCACACAAGGCACATAGCTGCCTTGCATGTCCAACTACAGATAGTTTGCAGTGATGCCCACCAGAAGTATTTGCATATAACAAAGTAGACAAGCGTTGATTAAATGGCTTTCAACAGGGTAAATTCTTTTCCTTCTCATCAGCTAAGGTATTAGTAGGCAAGGAGTGATAGATCAGTATCATAAGCATTGTAGATTTGACTTACAACAAGGCCTTCCTTTTTCATCAAGTCTTTTAATGTCAGCCAAAATTCCTCTATTCTTCCTCAGAAACATCCAAAGCACTGCCACGAATCTTCTTTTTGGAAAACCCCCGTTGAATCTTCAACCAAAACACCTAATCTTCATATGCCTTAAAGTCCACAACCCCATGCAGACCTGGAGAAGTTCATTGCAGCAGCCCTCAATTCAGTGCTGCACACATGCACTCTAGCAGCCCTTTCCTGATGAAACCAGGTTACTGTAAAATATTCATTTTCTTCATGATGGGGTTTCACTAACATCTTCCAGGTGTTGGGGCCCTACACAGCACACACACAGTACTACACATAGCGATAACAGTATCTGTATCACTGTAGGCATCATGACAAAACCAACTTGTTGAAAAGAAAGCATCGTGACACACAGTCACACAGCAACTGTTCTGAAAACGAATAGTGAGGACTGACACGCAACTGGAGAAAGGAGCGAAGCGCACTTTACTACCAAGTGCATTGATACTCTTCAAATGTAGCCAATTAGAGAAGGGAATTTTTAGAATGTTATCATGATGCATATCTCACTCAGCCATTCAAAAGCAAAATAGCATAATGATGAGTAAATTATACTGTATATGCATTTCAGCCATTGGAATTAAAATTTACAAAAAACATTAGTTCTTACCTACCCATGCACCTTCTGCCACACACACACACTACTGTAGTGATGAAGAATCTGTCTCGGCCAATTAAAAGCAATAAACAAAATGATGTGATGACGTGATAAGTAAGCTAATAACTATCACAAAAGCTCTCAAGAAGTCTAATGCCTGTATACAAGAAGTCTAATGCTTCCCACCATTTTTGCCAGTCTTACTACCCCCACCCTTTGCCAAGCTCTTTCCCCATTCTACCAAGAAAGGGTTATTCTACAATAACCCTTTCTCAGCCTATTTGTAACAGCGTTACCAATGCTTCTTTCCAATTGCACAGCATTGCCAACCATCCTAGCGTGATTTGTTAAATTTTCATGTGTTTTATAATTATTTGAATATACGAGTATATTATGGTGCTGGGGAACCTTCAAATAATGTTGAGTTCTGGATAAGGAGAAACAGATGACTGAAAGACTAATATATATATATATATATATATATATATATATATATATATATATATATATATAGATAGATAGATAGATAGATAGATAGATAGATAGATAGATAGATAGATAGATAAATACATTTGTATATATATATATATATAGATAGATAGATAGATAGATAGATAGATATGTATATATATATATATATATATATATATATATATATATATATATATATATATATATATATATATATATATATATATATATATATATATATATAATCAAGTGTATTCTCTCATACACCATCTTACATGCAATAAGTCAAAGAAATAAGGACTAAGCAATTAATTAATTCAATTTAGTATAATTCACTGTAGGCAAATTCACCTCTAAAACCTCTCTCACCACTGCCTTTGAGAGGAAAACCACTTTAATCTCTTTCTTGTCCAAATTCCAGGTGTGGACCCAATCAGAGCTAATCGTCGCCCGAGGCAGGTCAGCTGGTGGGCTGAACACGTGCACTCTGCCATGTGGGCAGAGTGGTTACAACACCATCTAGGAAGAGGAAATGTAATTTCCAAAGCTATACAGGGCTTTGGAGAGAGATGCTCGCTCTTAGAATTGGTCGGGCGGCCACGGAGGACAGAATTCCATCCCTTGCTCCATTAAACCGCCTATCTCCAACACGTGGCTGGCAGTATCCAGAGTAACTGGCCCTTCATAAGAAGAGAACTTCAGCTCCTAAGAAAGGTGAAGTACCAGGATTTACGGTTTATCGTCAGCCAAGTTCCCTATTCA
>NC_089783.1:16691781-16706781 GCF_040412425.1 Macrobrachium rosenbergii | reverse complement strand
CTCTCTCTCTCTCTCTCTCTCTCTCTCTCTCTCTCAGATACCCTCGGAGTTCTGAACCAGATTTAGTTGACTTTTCTTGAAAATATCATTTAGCAAAGTTCTACGCCTTATATATTGTACAGAGTAGATGGAAGAGATAGTAATCATACGCCGTGGTGGGAAAGAGTGCATGAAGGCATACATAGTTACTATTTGACTGAAGTTGAAACAGACAGAAATGTGGCTGTAAATTTAATTAAAACAGACGAGTTATCAACTTCATGAGAAGTGTGAAGATCGTATAAAGATGCTTTTTTTATCAGGGATGGTGAGGAGACTAAAACAACGAAATGCAAGGCCTGTCGCCTTTACTCTAAAGCATAATACAAAATAGACTTAGTAGAAAAACATATGAGTCAGTAAGTAAGGCACCAGGAACCAGCCCCTGAGACTAAGGATGAAATCTCACAATAAGAAAACAAACATTCAGAACTTTGCTGTCCCTTCGTAAATTTTCTCTCCGTGGTCGTATAATCTGAGAACATTCAGGGTGAATCTTGCACTTATCTTATTTTTCTGTCCCCATTTATGAAGATTTATTTCATATATGTCAAAGGTATTGAAATATTAATATTATTCTTTAGGAAATGCTTCAATTTTATTCCTATTAATGTAACTTGAATTAACAACCCGTTAATCTTTTTTTTGCCTGCCATCTTTACTTTCGGTTCCATCAACGCCTTACCGGCCGAGGAGAAAAATACAAAATAATCTCACGCTTTTTATATTCCTTTCCTTTATCCCTAAAACACGAGCAAAGCTTCTTCCACTCTTTTTCTAATTTTTTCTTCCATACCACGTATAAACACACAAAACATTCCAGAGAACATAACACACCCGTCTCAGACGTACTGTTATTCCAGTCTGCTCACTCTCCCACCTGTATGGTCTGAGAAAGCTTTGCTTTCACCATAAACTGTTTGAATAGCTCTTATCAGACTTCCAGCCACGCATGCTTTTAGCACCCTTCGTATTTTACTTTATCACAATGACATCCAGGATGTATATGTATACAGTTACATGCTGTAAACACCAACGCGCGAGCACACACACACAGACACATTATTCTGGAAAAGAATAAGAGTAAGAACCAAAGAATATTTTTGAATTGCTGAAGCAATTCTCATAACTTCATGTTTATGTTCTCTAAGGGCATTACGTCTTGGGAAAAATCCACCCGGATTTTGACAGTTTCGACCAGAATTGCTGTTTATTACTTCACATATCCTAATTAAGATATTGTACAGATGGAATTCTGATCTAGATTCACTAGAATCTAAATCAAGATACACAAACATTATAAAATTGGTAAACCAATTTTATAATTTTTTTTATGCCACAGTAAACTTTTGCTTCTTTGCCGTGGTAAAGCTAGGATGGGGCCAAGATGGCAGCCTGTTATTGCAGTTACACAGGTAGCCCGTTGCAAATTTAGTTTTCCTCATCATAGGCCTATTGTAATGTCAGTTCTGAAATCTTGCTTTGAAAGTAAAATGAATGTACCATAACCACAAATGAGAGAGGAGCAAAGACAAGGAAGAGCCCAAGACCATATTATTGCAACAAATCTCAAAAGTGCCGTAAAACGAACTTCTCTTTCCATTGCAAAAAAAATTACAAGAAAAAAAACGAACATTTTTCAGACAATATGAACTTAATACTTTTTAACACCGAGGACATGGAAAATTAAAATCCTAGAGGAGTTTTTTTACCGCTCTGGAAAAATTCGATGATATATTCAGCAACATTCTCAGATCAACAATCAGAACGCTACTTCACTGAAACTTGCAACTAGATATGTATTTATCGACGTTGTTTCCTTATAGCCAACAATATTCTGATGTCGACGTGTCGAGAAATGATGAAATTAAGACTTTCAAAAGTAAGAAAAGTAGTACAGAACGCAAAAATTAAAGGAAGAATTAGGCAAATAACAGAAAATGTTAGATCATGAGAATCAGTTGTTAAGTTCCACAAATTACAAGAAAAGAGCTAGAAACTGAGGTACTGAGAGAATAGCAAGAATAAAAGATATTCTTCGAACTACCCCGTCCTTTTACTTAATGGATGAGATGGAGCAGAACCAGTCTGCTGGTTGAGTGAGGGATGGAAACTTGTGAAAGGGTAAGAGGCCCATATAAAACTGAACAGGAAAAAGAGGATAGACCCTCTCGTTCTTTACATGGCAAAAAACATATTTGCCTTGGGTACAAATACTTGCAATCTCTACCTTTAAGCTCCAGTGGTGCATGCTGTTAAATGTACTCATTACCAACAACGAGAGAATATTTCTCCTTGAATCAATGTCGTAATATTCCAAAGAGAAAAAAAAAATCGGTTTGAGTGAAACAAGACAAAGATATTACCTGTGCTCCTCGCTTTGATTTTTGGAAAGAGGAAAAAGTCGCAAGGGGCTAGATCTGGGGAATACGGTGGCTGTGGGACCTGGGGGATGTTGTGCTTGGCCAAAAACTGCCGCACAAGCTGCGCTGAATGTGTAGGCGCATTGTCATGATGCAATTGCCACTCAATCAGACGCATGCAATTCTGGTCTTTTTCGACGAATAGCATCCCGCAAATGCCGCAACACGTCACAGTAGTACTCCTTGTTTACTGTCTGACCAGGTGGAGCATACTCATGATGACCAATTCCCTTTTAGTCGAAGAAAACGGCCAACAGTGTCTTCACACTGCTTCGACTCATTCGTGCGTTCTTCGACCTCTGAGCGGCTGGGGCCTTCTACTGCGAAGACAGCTTTGGTTTCGGGATCATAGCCATAGACCCAAGATTCATCACCCGTCACGAATGTTTTCAAAAAGTTTTCATCGTTCTCGACGCAATCAAGAAGATCTTGCGCAACTGAAACCCGAGTTTCTTTTTGGTCAGCTGAAAGCACTTTTATCGGCCATCTTGAAAACGTCTGACCCACTCATACACTCGCGTGCGGCTCATACACTCCTCCCCAAACACTTTTTGCAACTTTGCACAGGTCTGTGAGCAGGTATCGCCAAGATTTAGGCAAAGGTTGATACAGATTCTCTGCTCAACTTTCTCCTTCATAGTCAATGCGACGACCACACACTACACACGTTCCTTCCAAGCACTGCTGTAAAGAGCGGTAGTGAGCAAGGACGCTAAAAATTTAGTGCATGCACAGTTGGGGGTCAAGGTCAATTTGTGCCAAGGGCCTCAGTAACTAGAGTTCCAAAATCATGTATATATATATATATATATATATATATATATATATATATATATATATATATATATATATATATATATATATATATAGATATATATATATATATATATATATATATAAAATATATATATATATATAATATATATATATATATATATATATATATATATATATATATATATATATATATATGTATGTATGTATGTATATGATTTGGGAACGCTGGTTGTTATATTTTCAGTTGCAAATCTTTTACCGATTTTCATCCTAGGGCACATAAAGTCTTTAGGTTCGCTTCCAGATCGTTTGGATAATACCTGATCATAAAGGTGATAATAAACATGAATAACACTGATGACCAAGAGGAAATTTTAAAGCGAGTGGTGAAATATGAACGTTGTGTGTGTGTTCGTGTGACTTGGTGGGTGTTTGCATGTGATTGCCTATAGAAATGTGATCGTATGTCTTGTCATACTTGTATAACTATAACACACTATGAGGTTACAAAATACTGCATTTCATCCTATAAACATTTTCCATCTTCGTACAAGCACTTGTTATATGGTTCGCAAACTTTTAAATGTATTTATAAGTTACCTGAAATAAATTTATGAAATTCCTTGTTTGTTCTTGGTATCGACTCTGAGAAACCTAATATTTGGAATTGCCATGTGAAGTGAGAGCAGTCTCTGAAACCTATTTCCATCAAGTCTTAAGACATTTTCTTTGCTTTAGAATTTCAAGAAATTGCTTCTCAGGCCATCTTTGATGCTTCTCTTCTGTCGCTTTGTAACTTTCTCCTCTTCTTCCTTTTCTATGGCTATCAGTACTGAGAAGGCAATATGGCGACACTTTCTATCAGTCAATATTTTATCTGATTTATAAAACTTCGGCTGCCAAGCCAAGCACGGGGCCCCTTCGTCCATTCAGCACTAAGGTAGCAAGTTCTTCATTGGAGGGTTGGGTAGAGCTTTCGGCTAGCACACTGATGGCCCAGCGTTCGACTCTCCAAGCGGTCAATGAAGAATTAGAGGAATTTATATCTGGTGATAGAAATTCATTTCTCGCCATAACGAATAAAAACGAATAAAAAAAATGTGGTTCGGATTCCACAATAAGCTGCAGGTCACGTTGCTAGGTAACCAGTTGGTTCTTAGCCACATAAAATAAATCTAATCCTTCTGGCCAGCCCTAGGAGAGTGTTAACCAGCTCAGAGGTCTGGTTAAACTAAGATATACTTAACTTATTTAACTATGATAGCAAAAAGAGGATTTTGGAGTGGTTGGACAGCAAGATTGAAGCTGGAATGGAGGTAAAGTAAAAGGCTGAATGGGGGATGCAGGGGGGCCGAAGGGATGCCACAAAAACCCTCCAGCAATGCCTACAGTCCATCACGTGAGGGGTTCTGACGGCAATACCTGTCTACGGGGTATCAATCAGTATCATTGGTTCGGATTCCACAATAAGTTGTAGGTCCCGTTGCCAGGCAACCAATTGGTTCTTAGCCACGTAAAATAAGTCTAATCCTTCGGGCCAGCCCTAGGAGAGCTGTTAATCAGCTCAGTGGTCTGGTACTAAGGTATACTTTACTTTTTTTTTTAGGAATTAAGTAATTATCACCAAGTACCATATGAATTCGATTCAAAATCATATCTGTTCATCAAGAAATTTGTCCTGAACCTCTCATTACAGTGTCATACTTAAAGAAGGGTTACTAAACTTTGTTCGAAATTAGAATGAATAAAAGCAACATCCGAAAGGTAAAAGAAAATCATCCGAGTGAAATTCCTTTTGCCTAGGCCACCCGAGACCCGCTTCGCTGTACCTCACGACACCGCCCAAAGACCTGTGGCAAATCAAAGTGTCTCTGAGGCCTTTATGGTGAGCATATGGCAAGCACATTTCCGTACCTGACGTGAAAACGCCGAAGGAATCTGCGCAGGTAAAGAGTCATGATTCTATCATCGGGGTTGAATGGGGAGTGTTACTGCCCCCGGAGGCACCCCGTGGGCGGCGGGAGACGGACGTTTTGGGTGGAAATATTCGTCTGCTTTGATATGCGGAAGGTGTATGGGGCTTTTATCCGAGGCAGAATGGGCGTCTCTGTTCTCCTTTCTTGAATACCAAAACAGAGCGCCTCTTCGTCGACGTGCGGGACTTAAGCTCCCGCTGTTTGCAATAAAATCAACTATTTTTTTATTCTCGTTCTGTCTTCTCTCTCTTCTGCCTTCCTCCTCTCGTCTTCTTCTTCTTCTTCTTCTTCTTCTTCTTCTACGGTTTTTTCTCATTGGTAGAATGGTCTCTTTTAGGGCATGGTTGACAGACCGTGCTTGGCAGACGTCTTAGAATCAGAATTAATGGATCTCTTTAAGAACCTAAATTTAGAGGGGCTTCGCTCTCTCTCTCTCTCTCTCTCTCTCTCTCTCTCTCTCTCTCTCTCTCTCTCTCTCTCTCTGTCGTCGAAGGGCATTTTCCAGAGGGGCTATAACATGATGGCCCCTTCAAGACCACAAACCCTTTTTTGAACCGAGAGATCTGGGCCGGACGCCCTCCATCTATTTTTAAATCTACGAGATGATCTCAGCTTAGAAAGAAAGAATGAGAGAAAAAAAGAAAGAAAGATGCTCAGCTACGCAGAGGCGGAAAATCTGTGACAATGAATGGACGAACTGGGTGATGTGTTCAATTCGTGAGTAATTTAGTGTTATACTCACTTCACAGGTTAAAATATTTTTCCATTCATCTTTATGGCAACGGAAGAACGGAACTCATTCAGACAAACAAGAATCCTGGTTTTTTCTACAATTGATCCAAAAGTGCAAAAGTATTTCGTTGTATTCTTTGCGGATATCACTCTTTTCAGCCTTATTTTATTTGCTCAGAATACATTACCTTACTCTCATTTTCATAAAACCTTATTCCAATTTTCCTGTGTTGTCGGTGGACACAATATTCCTTCCCTTCTTAGCCATAAAATGTAATTATGAAAAATAACTATTGCCATTTAAAATCTTATGACGTGTAATTTTTAACTAAATCTCCAGTGAAATTTCACTCATTGTTCCGAGTTGATTCAAATGAATGAAAATGCGACTGTACCTTCCTTTGTAGCTGATCTTGTTTGATTTTGTCGACAGAGCTGAATAAGTTAAATGAAGCATTGCGTTACAACGGATTCAGTTCCATTTAATGTACAGTACCTTTTATGATTTGGATGCCTATGATAATTGTTGTCTCTTCGAGTGTATTAAAAACTTTGTGTTCCTAATTTTGATAAAAACTTGACTGTCACAATGATCTTGTGCATTAAACCAAGAAACAAACCATAACTCCGGTTTATATAGTAACAATTATGCTCTTCCAATTAATAATCTGATATAATTCATGTTAAGTGCTGTAATTATAAGTAATTCTCAAATTGATGTACGTAATCTTGATAAAAAAAAAACTTTATGCAGTTCTACGCAGAGTTAACATCGCTATTTAATTATCCCTATTTACAAATATTTGTTATTACTTTTCACTTTATAACTGCTGTTCCCCTTTTGTTTTCACGAAAGTATTTTGCAAATATTTTAATAAAAATCCAATATTCAACTGCTGTGCTCTTTATATTTCCAACTTCCAACGTAATTACTTTTATTACGAATATCTTGACAGTTAACTAAAAGGATTTCCTTCCGGAAGGCAGAAAAGCGGAAACAACTTTAAATAAACAAACATCTTATTCGCAGAATCAAACCTATCTTTTAGTGGAAAGCCAAGCTTGAGGCATTAAGTCACCAAATAGCATCACGGAAAGTTTTTGGCAATTCTTAATCTTATTCCTTTCGAAAAAAAAAACTCTGCAGTCAATATCATTCGTGTCGAATCTCCTGCATTATATTGCAAAATATATAAAATACCTAAAGTAATTAACGATTTCAAAGTTTTATTTATATATTAAATCAGACAATGTAATGCAGTTATTAAATGAAATGAGGCTTGATTTTTCCCTTATTCGTGAAAGATATTTAAGGTTCAACTTCCGAATGATTAATGTATTATTACAATTTATCATCATTCATTATCATTGTTTCCGATCTCATTTTAGATTCACGAATTTTTATATGTACTGCATCAGTCGGATTTTTCATTTAGTTGCATATATCTGTATACACTTAATCACACGGATAGACATTTCAAATATAAAATAATAACAGAGCAATTTTTTATTTTCACATATAAAGACTAATAATCCCTTTCGTCGGAAAAAGATAAAAATAAAAAATAGTAAAAGGACTGAAAGTTAAGGACAACTTTACCTGATGCGGCGGCAAACCTCAGTCTTACGGAAAGCTTGATGGAAGATCCGCCAAGTGATAAAAATGAGTTAACTAATTGAGTAACTTGAGCAAATAGCCTGGAGAACCAGCAATAAAGTTCGATAACAAAACTCAGAATGCTCGTTTCTCATTGGAGGAAGATACCCTCATACCACTTCTTTGCAATGTGATAATATGTTACGGAATTTCTCAAAAATACCTAATCTTTACTTTGTTTTCAAAATCCTGCACGCCATTCCAGATAGATTTACTTCTATTTATAGCATTTTCCTCTAGGCTTCGATGTCAGTGGAACATGATTCTTCATTTTTTTTTAGCTGTGCAATTTCAAAGCTCAGTAATATTTCTGTATACTTCGTATATTCGTATGTTCACTCACTATTCCAAATTTCACATTTAATGCACGTATGAGAAAAACGTACGTGCATTAAATGTGAAATCTGGAATAGTAAATTCGTACGGGATACGTTGTTCTTACTGGCACCTTGGTGACGTACACTAATACACGTTGTAACCACATGCAACGGAATTCAATATCCAAATCCTGCTAAACTTGGTCATCAGTGAGACTAATTAATGAACTTGCATATTTAATAGAAAAGAACAGCAAAAGATGTACATACTTTTTTTTTTTTTACCTAATATGAATATACTCGGTTTGCCTTTCCCGACTCTGCCAGAAAATAAAAAATGTAACTACAGAACTTAGGAACCTTTTGAAAGCTGAGATACATCGCCTCTACAGTTACAAGTTACTAGACTTGAAAACACATAATGTAAGATACAGCCAACATTATTCATCAAACTATGGGAAACTATTCATTTGAGGAATACAGGGAATCATGCACGTGAGTACTACGTGAACGAATCAGTGACAAGGAAACCCTCAGATAAGACTTGCAGTGATATGTAGCCCCTTAAAAATTCACCAAGTCTCTGTGCAATGTTATTAGTTCCCCCGAAGGGTATATAATCAGTAATATACTTCACACAGATACAACATTCCTAAAAACCTGGAATTATCTTCTTTTTCTATCTTCCCTTCCACCTCAGTTAAAATCCCGCAATGAGTCTTGACAGTTACGAAAAGACAGTACAAGGCAGCACAAAAAAATACATTATATAAGAACAGCGAACACACACACAGGCAGTTGGTGGTCAGAGTCAGCAACGCCAGCAGCTTCTGAATATTTTGGTATCCTGTCTTCTGTGCAGGTAATATTGGCCCTGTAGGACAGATCACCTTAGTTATCGAGGAGGACAACAGAATACTGCAAACAGACTCCAGAACCCTCTGGCAATCACTCAAGAATAGTTGGTTGGTAAGCTAGCAGTGGATATTCACAACAATGTATTACTGGCCTCTGGAGAGAGAGAGAGAGAGAGAGAGAGAGAGAGAGAGAGAGAGAGAGAGAGAGAGAGAGAGAGAGAATATATGGGTTTCAGAAGCACCGTTTTCAGTACCTTTTAATGTACATTTTTGGCAAACTACGACGGAGTGACTTCGGTTCTACAAACTTAATAAGACAACGCTCATTAGCACATTCCTGTGCAAATAACTAATATGAAATGACAAAGCGAATTTGAAAATTTAGAAAGAAATCTTAATTATCTTAGTGGCGAATGATAAACAAATCGATTTCCCAATATATATATATATATATATATATATATATATATATATATATATATATATATATATATATATGTATATATATATATATAATTATATATATACAAATATATATATATATATATATATATATATATATATATATATATATATATATATATATATATACATACATATTTATATTTATATATACTGTATATAGTTATGTATGTTTGTGTGTTTATATATATTTACAGTGTATACATATATATATATATATATATATATATATATATATATGTATACACTGTAAATATATATAAACACACAAACATACATAACTATATATATATATATATATATATATATATATATATATATATATATATATATGTCTACATTGTGTGTCGTATAGATAGACAGAAAGATAGATAGACAGAAAAACCGGATAGATAGGTAGATCGCTGTTGTCCGTTCATGCCTTTTCTCTAGTGTGTCTGAATGTGAAAGGACACAAGCTTGGATGTGAGATGTTTCTGTCCACACACACAAGTAAGTCTGTAATACCGTTATAAATATCCCTGCCATCCAGAATATGAGGCGCCCTCATCAAAAAAAAACCATCCTCACAACGAAACGCAGGTCTGCCCTCTGACAAAAAACCGGAAAATGGCTCGAAAAGAGACCCCCCAAAAAATGAATATCCAAAGGCATTAGCTTTAGATCGTGTTAAAACAGAGGGGGAGCGTGTGACAGGTACCACCCTCAAAAATGACGGGGGGAAAAAAGAGAAGACAGGGGGGAAAAGAAGCCCCAGATATCTTTTACTGTCAGTTATCATTGAGGTGAAGAGAAGGAGACCACCCGTGGTGGTGCCGCTGGCGCTGCCGTGAATACAAAAAAAATATATTCATTATTTTTTTTTTTTTTCGTTTTTTCAGCGAATTGATGAAGAGGCATTGGACTGAGTTGGTTTAAAACCTGCGGGCTTCCCTCTGTTCGGTGTCGTCCTTAAACTTTCCTTTCTTACGTATTTCTGTTAATCTTTCGTTTTTATTTATATTTTTATTTCTGTATGACTTTCCTCTCCTTCTCTTTAACTTACTTTCTTTCCTTTCTCAGCACGTTTCTTTTTCTCTTATTTTGCAAAGTTTCTGAATACTTTCATTTGCCATCTTATCTCATTTTTCCATTTCTTGACAAGTCTCCTTTTTAGTAATGCATGATTCAGTTTCTACATAAATAATAATATCGTAGTTCACGTTCTTATCATACTGTCTCTCTTGGCAAATATTCTGCTTCTTTTACTAATAGTTTATCCACTCTTGTCCTTTTTTTCTAATTTTTCAATAAATATTCCTTCCTTTTCAGTATTTTGATACATCTCTTGGAAACTTCATTTTATTTTTTTCTCGAATTTCCCTATCACCTTTTCCGATCATCTTTTATTCCTAATGTTTACATTTTTTTTACGATAAACAATTTACTTCCATCCTACTTTTGTTTATGCTGAACTTTTCGACAAGTCTCTTTTCCATAATTCTGTTCCTGAACTTACACTATATTTTACTGGATTTCTCAGCAAAATTAATATATTTTCGTTTTTATTGCATTTATTTGTTGTCTTATCATACTATATTTGCATTCTTTAAATGTCTCTTGCATTTATAAACATGTATCCTCTTCGTCAAAATATTCTGTCCTTTTTGGCTCCCCAAATTTCATTTCCATCATCCACACTTTATCACTTTGCAACATAAAATTCACCTTCACGAGACGAAACCATAATGATTATTATAAAAACAAAAAACAAAAAAAGAAAATTAGTTTATGCTGTACCCAGCTAAAATAGCAACCGACCCCCTAAAATGAGAGAGAAATCATTAAAACCTTCCTCAGACGGAGCAAATGAAGAACCCCTCGTGACGAGAGAGCGAGCAGAGAGACATTTGCCAACCTTGTTCACAGTTGATAAAATTACACATTTATGAATCCTGACAAACAGAATGTTTAGTGTCTGCTCAAAGCACACGAAGACGCATTTCAAGCAAGGCCCGTTCGTGTGTCTGTTTGTTTGTTTCGTGCTTTCTTTGTGCGTCCTGCCTCATTATGAAAGCTTTTCCTAGTCAGTTCATTTGTGTCACATTTCGCCGACAGCGAGGAAAATAACAAAGGTTAAGTGACACACGGCATAAATTCGCCTCATTTTTTTTAGCTACGGACTGTCAAGGGACTTTCGTTCAGGAGAAGCAGAGCGTGAATGGAGGTACTGTACTTTGATTCACTTTAAAAGCAAAAGAGAGGGGCCTCTACTCTATGCTTTTGTGCGTGAATAAATTATCTTTGCGGAATACACTCACACACTTTATCTACATACGTACATACATACATACATACATACATATATATACACACACACATATATACATACATACACACACACACACAAACACACACATATATATATATATATATATATATATATATATATATATATATATATATATATATATATATATATATATATATATATATATATATGTATATATATATATATATATATATATATAGTATATATATATATATATATATATATATATATATATATATATATATATATATATATATATATATATATATATATATATATATATATATATATATATATATATATATATATAAAATTCGTGTCTATGTTTGTGGAAGGTTCTCTTCGATTATATGTGTGTGTATATATATATATATATATATATATATATATATATATATATATATATATATATATATATGCTGTATATGTATATATATATATATATATATATATATATATATATATATATATATATATGTAGGGCTCTCGTTCATTACTAGTTAGCTAAAAGAAGATTCCTGTATTCGATCCCCGTGAGAAGCTGAGCGGTTTAAGTACATTTCCTTATTGGCTATTGTGCCTCCGGTGACTTAATAATTGAATTAACACCTGGTAATCATAGGGCTGTGATGAAAGCTCGAATGATTATACAATATATTAGGCCATAGTCTTCAAGGGGAAAGGCCGTGTAGGTTTATGTTTACATATATATACATACATACATACATACATACATACATACATACATACATACATACATACATACATACATACATACATACATACATATATATATATACATAGAGAGAGAGAGAGAGAGAGAGAGCTTCACGAGATTTCAAAACTTGTCCATCAACTTTATCCCATTTGCACTAATTTGGAACTGTCAGAACATTCCTACTACTTTTTGTGTCGTTTGTATAATCAGTAAAAGAAGGGATATGTTAAAAGTATTAAGAGTGATTTGGAATAGCTAGAGAGAGAGAGAGAGAGAGAGAGAGAGAGAGAGAGAGAGAGAGAGAGAGAGAGAGAGATACGAGGAAAATAAATGGAGAGAAGATGGAATTATTTTTTAGCAAGTATTTTCCACGCCTGTATTTATGTCGATTTTATATGTGCCAACATTGCAACAGAACAATGAATTAGTATGTATTTCCCTGGATTTGTACACTGGCAATGCCAAAATATCTTTCATTTTATTTTGGCATTTAAAGGAAATATTTAACAGGTAAAAGAACGGGTACCACTAACACTTGGCAAGGCATTATTTCCATTATTTCTGAGCTCAGTAATATTCATTTTGCTTAATCCTCATCTCGGTGTTAACGAGCCATCTTTTGGCGTTATAAATGACATATTTACTATTGCTTTCAATTCAGAGCTCGTTCCATCATAGTTGATCAAATTTTTGCAGCTGCAGCATTTTGTCAGGTAACTTTCTCATACCTTGATTGTCTGCTGGTCATCTTATATCCTTTATTTGTTGTTGTCGCTATTTTTATTGCGCATTGTGAGTCCTGTAAGGAAACAGGGCAAAAGAGAAAGGATCTCGTTTACATAATAACGGTCAGCAATACAACTATCTCTCAAAAGTTGCTATGACTAAATTTAGCTTTCATACCAACGTTCAGAGACGCTGAAACTCGGACCCTGCCCAATACCGTTAGTGAATTCACTGTGGTTTATTTCCTTTCACAGCTTATAAAATTAAGTATATCTTAGTTTAACCAGATCACTGAACTGATTAACAGCTCTCCTAGGGCTGCCCCGAAGGATTAGACTTATTTTACGGGGCTAAGAACCAACTGGTTTCCTAGCAACGGGACCTACAGCTTACTGTGGAATCCGAACCACATTATAGCGAGAAATTGATTTCTATCACCAGAAATGGATTCCCCTTATTCTTCATTGGCCGGTCGGAGATTCGAACTCGCGGCCAGCAAAGTGCTAGCTGAGAATGGAACCCACTCCCCCAAAGAGGAACTTCACAGCTTAAAACATTGATCATACGACATCCTTTTGTCTCATTTTGTAACCCTTCCTGCCCTGCAATTTATGAGTACTCGTTCACATGAAGGGGTGACTCATCTCAAAGCAGCATTTGTTCTATTCAGGTCACCAGCATTCGCGTTCTGCCTTCTAATCTTCCTTTTGTTAAATATCAGCAGGTCTCTGGTTTCTTTATTTCCTCTTATCCCTAAGTTGTCCGGCAATGCCTTCCCTGTCGTAGTTCAGGATTCTTCGTTCAGTATTTACCAACCATCTCACAGGCATGCTTAAGTTTTCTATCTAAGAGACCTCAGTGTAAACTACATAAAGTATATCTATTCATCCCATAATTATGCAGAAGAAATATTATGGTCCTTATTTCCTGCTATAAATAAGATGGAAAAATTATTCACCACCCAACACGTTCCTGAACATCGTTGCCAACCACCGGATCTTTGCTGTTTCTGAAGTTCTTTCACTTACTCCTCCGAACGTTTCTTTCACTTCCACGTTACTGGTTCTTCTGACGACGCTCATTAAATGTTTGTCCACTCCTGCCTTTTCTTCTATCTCGTCAGTTTCTGCCATATGATACTGATTATGCAAGTTTTTTTTTTCATTAATGTTGTGGAATGTGATTCTGTTACACAATACCCTTACTTCATGGCTTCTTAAGCCGCTATTTATGCCTCTCTTACTTCTACTAGGAGGCAGTGCGTGATTTTACCTCAAAGTGATATATTATTCTGTGTAACGAGGAAATGTGATGTTTGGCTATTAGCACACCCCCCTCCCCGCCCCCCAGCCAAAATAGTTTTCGGTAACTTCCACGAATCTATCTCCTTTTGCTTTCCATCATGACAGACCTATAAAATACTATGATCATGAAGTACAGACCTCCAGCTGTGATTTTGTGGCTTATTCATCTCTTCTGTACAAATGCGAATGCTCCTCTTACTTTTCTCTTGTCCTCTCCTACCCGCTTATCTGCCTGTAAAGTTCAGAATGTTTGCATCTTCGAAGAGTGGAAGGTACTGGCCTGGACTATACTCCAGCTTGGCTCCTTATAAAACCGTTAGACAAGATTGCTGCAGTGCATTGGTGATTTTATATCCAGCTGTTAATCAGGACTTTCCTTTCTTTTGGATACGTGGCAAACAATCAGTCTTTTGACTACAGCCCTAATGCTTTAAATTCTGTTATCACTGCAGCAGGAGGGCACAGGAGAAAAGTAAGAGGACCAATCGCATGACTGAATTTTCTTCATACTGAACACTTTGAGAGAATATGGGCCAAATAAAAAGTGCAATAGCTGTTTAGGTTCTAAACGTAACTTCTTAAGTAACAATGGTTAGTTCACTTCAGTAAATACTTATCATACCGATGAACTACAAAATTTTTCAACTGATTTTTAATTTTTTGGTCAATGGCACTTTTTTTTTTTTTTTTTTTGGTGAGTA
>NC_089783.1:16681781-16686781 GCF_040412425.1 Macrobrachium rosenbergii | reverse complement strand
CCCTTTTCAGTGCCCGTACCCTTTGATATCTCAGAAAAATTTCCCGTACCCCCCATCCTATATAAATTCAATACAAACATATGATAAATATACAGTAAACATACAGTACCATTGCACTGGCTATCATGCCTCGTACCCCCAGGTTTAAGGTTTCGTACCCCTTGGTTGTACAGGTGCCCCAGGTTAAGAACCGCTGCTCTAGGCGGTTTCATACGAGCACGCTTAACATCATCTTTTAGCACCTTTCCTCCAAACTTTGTACCAAGGAACAAATATCACTTTTAATATTTTTTTTTTTAAATAGAGACGCGTGAATCAGTCAGCTGTTGGGTACTTAGTCAAAAGTTTGGAATCAAGATGCTAAAGGATATCGAAAACCTGCTCTTGTGACACAACTTTTATGTAGCTCGATCCCAAACAAGAGGCTGCAATTCAATGCCATTCAAAAGCAAGATGGAACCTTTTGTGCTATTGGCTGGGGACATTCACTGTGAGCTCAGAAAAATAAAAAAATCCGATAGGCTATGGTTTTTGGAATTATTCTGAAAAATTGCAATGACAACTAAAGCAGCTTAGACAGAACCTGCCCACAAGTGAGAGACCTAGTCGAAGATAGATGGTTATTTAGAGCGTCGGAGTGGAGAGAGCTATGAAGGAGAGTGGACTAGGAGAGGAAAATACAACAGATGAAAGCTTTTGAAAAGGTCACAAAAGATGAAAATTCTCCTAATCAGCTGGTAAAAGGAAGAGAACAAATATTATTGGAATTGTATTTCAGGGGCATCTTCAAAGAGGAATTACCGGTGGAATTCACGTCAGACGTGAAATATTTACCTGGGTCGGAAATATCCGTCCTTGACTATTTATGCTTTCTACGTCATTATTTATTTTCGACCCGGTAAATAGGATAAGAACATTTGAAAATATCAACAATAACTATTACAAAAGAAATTAATATAAATACTGTAGATATTATTGTTCATTTTTCGATTGTTGTTGGAGATTGTTTTCTGTCAATGCTGCTCTTGTGATTTAGGGAGAAAAATCTTGTAGACTTCAGAAAGGGAGGTCTAATTCAGAGCTATCAGGTAAGAGAAAATAGAAACAAAAAAAAGGCGTAACATTATTTTGTTGTTGCTTCCGTTACAAAAGGGAAGGAATGAACAGAATCTAACGAAAAACAACTAAACACCAACACCCCACCACGTCATTCCTGCAATCACTGCAAAAGAAACAACGATTCCTTTAGTGTAAAAGAGAAACAAAGAGACGAGTAAAAAGAAAAACGAAAAAGAAAAAGGCAAAATAACCAATACTTCCGCTACAATCTAATTCGCATCGTCATAAATATTCGCGTCACAAACAGACGGGAAATGCCGAGTTTCAGATCACTCACGCCATTGATTTTTTTTCCCCTTTTTTTTTCTTTTTTGTTGCAAATGGCATGTGGAAATTAAGGTGTTTTTACGCCGTGTATCAAAACGAGCTCATGCGCGAAAACGTATCAAGAATGACTTTTTATTTCCGGTAATTTATCACTTTTACAGCTGCACCAGATCTGGAATTACGTTCGCCTCTTGCTCACAAAGGTACGGGATAAAGATGATGCAAACATAGGTGATGTTTGAAATTTACACAGTTGGATAAATCTTCGTTGTACCGATGAAGATAAGGTGGAAACGTCTGTTGCTCTTACAAAGAAGTTTATTGCCTTCGCAGATAATACAAAGAGCGGAAAGCATAAATCAAGAATATACACAAATGATTAATAGTTACCTTGGAATCGGATTCAGTATATGAACCTGAACCTTTACCAAAGACTAAAGGCAAATTCAGAAGCTAGTGAAAGCATAGGTTGACTATCCTTAATGTTTAGGAAGTGAAACCGTATATCAGTAATAATTAGTAAAGTGATTTTAAATATTTGTAATGTAAACAAAAGGCAAATGAATACCTATGTATCCTACTATTGCTCGAGGAAATTTTAAAGACATACACGCAAATAAAGTCTCAAAATCAAAATTTATCAACAACAAAAAGAAAGTTGAAGGAACATCTACTGTTCCCGGAGGAAATTAAATCTAAGAGTTTCGCAACAAATACTAAACAAAGTAAATGTTTAAAGAAATAATATTCTATTCGCAATTCAGAGTCAGTACTACCTCTACCATAACAGAGCCCCAACGACAGAAATATGAACCATATAAATCGAAGTTACAAAAGAGGCTTCCCTCATAAACTGTTCACTGATATCACGCGGAAACTAACGCAAGAGCACGACAGCCATTGAAAATGTCCGAAACGCAACAAACGTCAGTGAATAAAGAGTCCCCTTTCAGATTCCTCAGCCACATCATAATACGAATCTAAACGGCGTTTCAATCTGCCTAGGCATCGGATGCTGCGTCCGACGCTGACATATCACTTAGCATCTTGAAATAATGGTATTTAATTGGCCCGGGATAAATATATCTCTCTAAAGTTGGTCTGCGTTCAGGTGGAGCATCAGATAAGGCACCCCGGGGAAGGTGGGGGAGGGGGAGAGGGAGGAAGGAGGAAGTGAGGAGAGGGAGAGAGGGGCGTAGGGAGAGGGGAGGGAGGGAGGGAGGGAGGGAGGGCCAAGAAGAAGAAGAGAGATGGCAGTGTTGTACACATAAAAATACCTCCGGTAGTTTTTGCTTGATAACCATCGCGTATCCTCCCTCCTCGAATCTTCGGCAGTATTTGCGATGCAGGTAAAGTCTCTCTGCTGCTGTTACCACTCCTGCTCCTGCTTCTGCTGCTGTTGCTGCTACTTAAGAGTCTGGCCTTAAGAGATTTGCATGAAGTTTGAGGGGAGAAAGGAGAGGTGGAGGAGGAGGAGGAGGAGGATGAGGAAAGGTGCAACGAAGCAGAGAGATTCATCTCCCTCTCGTCCCCTCCCAACCTGTCCCCTCACGTCTCCCGTCTCTTCATCAGCTGCCCATTCAGTCGTAAGGAGTAAATAATCGGGTCTGACTTCAAGAAAAATGAAGTAGAGCTGTCAGTTAGAAACTTGATTTATAGGCAAAACTGACACGAAGAAAATTATTGATGTCTAAATCGAAAATTAAGAGAAGAAAAAGAACTGTTACTGGAAATGTTAAAATTCCAGGGGTTGAGTGCATCAATTCATAAGTCACCTTCCATTAACGATGGACACATAAAATACTGATCTGTAACGAATGACTTATTTACTTAGGGTCCTCTTTAACTCAATTCATTATTCTATGAAACATTTTTTTGTTTTTTGCATAATTACAGTGTCCAAGTTTATCTCCCATATTTTTTTCTAAAACGTCTGATAAACTCAATTTTTCATCATAGAATCTCTTTATCAAAAAGACAGGTAAAAGCTTTTTACGACCGCAAGTAATGATATTCATATGGAATATTTCACAAAGTATAAATACAAGATGGTCAAATACATAGCAATAAGGTATAATGTATTCATTGGTCCTGTCACAACAGACGAGGGCAGACATCACTAGCGGGTACAACGTCTAACTCTGTACTGTATAGTGTATGGGGAGTTTGTACACACACATACACACCCACACACATATATGCACACACACACACACACACACACACACACACACACACACATATATATATATATATATATATATATATATATATATATATATATATACGTATGTATGTGTATGTGAGTGTTTATTCCTGTATATGTGTGAGCTCACCATACAGGTATTTGTTCGTAAGCTTCCACAAAAACAAACATACACTTTCGCCCGCTGCAGGGCGTTCTCTAATGATTTCACCTTTCCTAGGAACCTATTTTTGCGACAGACCTACAGAGAAGATGAAGCGATGCCCCTTCAGGCGCACAGCAGGTGATACGATGCATTGCCTGTCCATTATTACATCCCATTGCCATACCTGCCAGGCATAAATTACCTGCTGCATACCACGCATTGCTTATACTCCAAGGTTTCCTACCTTATTTCATACTTATTTTTTAACGCTCTCTCTCTCTCTCTCTCTCTCTCTCTCTCTCTCTCTCTCTCTCTCTCTCTCTCTCTCTCTCAGGGTCGAGAAATACTATTTCACCCTTCTTTTTCAACTCTTTTATCTAATTATACACCATCTCTCTCTCTCTCTCTCTCTCTCTCTCTCTCTCTCTCTCTCTCTCTCTCTCTCTCTCAGGGTCGAGAAGTACTATTTCACCTTCTTTTTCAACTCCCTTATTTAATTGTGCGCCATCTCTCTCTCTCTCTCTCTCTCTCTCTCTCTCTCTCTCTCTCTCAGGGTCGAGAAATACTATTTCACCCTTCTTTCTTCAACTCTTTTATCTAATTATACACCATCTCTCTCTCTCTCTCTCTCTCTCTCTCTCTCTCTCTCTCTCTCTCTCTCTCTCTCTCTCTCTCTCAGGCTCAAGAAGTACTATTTCACCCTTCTTATTTCATCTCCTTTATCTAATTGGAGCCATCTCTCTCTCTCTCGCTCAGTGATATTTAGTAGTGCTCTCTCTCTCTCTCTCTCTCTCTCTCTCTCTCTCTCTCTCTCTCTCACACACACACATCCGTAATTCTTATATTAATTTTTTCTTAAGCAAAACGGGTGAGCATCAGCAATGAGGAGACATTTAGAAAATGGAATGTAAATGTCCAATGCTGTGGATATCTATGAAATTTCCTTTATTGAATGCATTTAGTCTTGGCACTGTCTCTATGATTCATAAGTACAAATGAAGTTACTTTCCCCTTCAGCCTACAGTATGGTGCATACTTCACGAGTCGGTTAGCGTTGGGGGCTCACGAATTCAGAAAATGTCCTCCATTTTGAGATATAGCTACTATTAGCCTGGGAAGGGGGAGACGTTACTAGTCCTATGTGATCGTGAGGCTTGCAGTTTCACTACTGATGGAAAACTACATGATCATGAAATCTACTTTCTGGAGCAAAACCTTCACAAAGGAAACTATCTTACCCGGAAACTCTCTCCTTAGCAACGT